>NW_020270400.1:345359-586119 GCF_002803265.2 Melanaphis sacchari | reverse complement strand
GAGGTGTGGGTGGAGGTTCGTACTGTTTGTAGGTCTGGAGACATGATGTCGATGAGCAGCGTGTGTACGATATAACAATACAACAACAAATACCGGACGTAAGAGTAATACTATTGATTCCAAACTTCACTGAAGTCGGCACTTCCAAGTTCAAGCGCTTCAGATAGCGCGGGGATGTGAACGCGACACGCGTTACAGCGTACACCGTGCGGCGTGCAGACAAACGAACAAAAACAAACAACAATCATCCCGGGACGCTCGTCACAGGTGGGGTGGGGGAGGGGGAGAGAGCGAAAAACAACGAATTCGTGTCGGGTAAAAAAAACGCGTCCCGCGAAAACGGCTGCGACGACAAAACGCGCGCCTTCGGAAAAAGCACGTGAACCGTTCGTGCCGCCTCCTAATTGTTAATGGCGACGACGACCGTTGTGCGTGGGACGATTGACCCCCCTGCGGAGAGCGTGCGCGCGATGTCTTACTCACATATGACCGGCTTTTGGGCCACGGGCTTCTGCGGCGGCCGTTCCGTCCTTCTCTCGCCGACTTGTTCCGCCATTTAGTTGTTAAAACGACGGCGGCCCGAACTATGATGTTAAAGATGGAAAAAAATTACCCCAACGCTAACTCCTGCCTGATGTTCACCTTCTCTGTCGTTGTACTCCACTGGCTGGATGGCGGTCGGCGGTGGCTGCTGGCTTGCGCGCCGAGCCGACGGTGCCGGCCGCCGCCGACGGCGCACGACGCGCTACGGACAAAGGTATGGTCGGTCGACGGATGCGCGGGACCCGCGGCCACCGCGTGACGTCATCGTGCGTAACGTCAT
This sequence comes from Melanaphis sacchari, assembly GCF_002803265.2. Taxonomy (NCBI): domain Eukaryota; kingdom Metazoa; phylum Arthropoda; class Insecta; order Hemiptera; family Aphididae; genus Melanaphis; species Melanaphis sacchari. Next base: position 585,296 of record NW_020270400.1, on the reverse strand, counting down.
GCTCATTATCGCGCGCGGCAAGTTGCCGGCTTGTGCGGAGCAATAGCAGCGGGTGTCCGGCACCGTCGTACCTTGTCACCTCGTGCCGCGATCACGGTGCCGATAGACGAGAGGGCGCGGGCGCGAGTATTGTTTTTTTTTTTTTTTTTTCAAAGCCTAAACAAGATGGTCGTCGGCCTCCTCTATCGGCGACGACCCAACCGAATCATGGAACAAACGAGTTTGTTTATTATTTAGCCGCGTTTCGAACGATCAAACCCATGATGGATACATAATGAACATTACGATATTGTAAGTCGTTTAAACGTATCGTGAATTGAATGTCCGAGTGGCCGTGTAGATTATCTGTAATCTGATTTATTTGATATTCGAGCTATGCTACACTAACGCGGCTGCACAGTGCACACTATATAGGTACTTGTTTATTAAATATTATATTAACAGGCAATAACCCATCGGTCCCATTATCTAGATCATTTTGATCATAAATTAAAATTTAACCATGAATAACTACTCATACGTAAATGCGATCAATTTTCACTGCGATGAATAAAAAATGATTATGAATTTATAGTTTTTATAATTTAATTTTTTCACAGCTTATAATCGTTCGATTGAGCATAGGTATATATATATATATATGCTTGCAGTATACTCATCCTCAATGTCAGTGAAAAGGTGGGGTACCGCTTTGCTGAGCTATTTATCAGTAGGTGTCGAGTGGGTCACTGTAATAAATGTTTAAAATGTTTTACACATTCGAGTTTAATGATATATTATCGTTCCACATGAAAAAAGACTCTGAGCAGAGATGGTCTTTCAACCTTTATCAATAAGCATATTATTCATTTTAAGTTTTTTGATATTAATGCTATTGGGGTAAAGTAATTAATTTTTCTATTAGTAATATAGTTGGTACGTTAAATTAATTTTTTTCGAAATATAGCACTTGAAAATGAAGAAATTTGAAGAACATTTTTACAAGACACCACATAGACTCATATTGATTCACTCAATATACCTGGATCGTATATTCTTAATTATAAAATAAATTATTAATCTATTTTAAAAAAAGGCCGCACCCGCTTGTTTGTCTCCGTCTTACATATGTACCTACAACATAGCAAATTTTCGTTCCGCAAACCCCATTTTATGTTGTTAGCTTCAACATTAGAATAAATTTACCTATTATCAAATTTAAAGGTAATAATTTTACTTAGGCCATTACATAGGTTTTTATTTATATTTTAATTTTAAACTAAGTTATAGCTATATTAAATATTAAAACTTTAAAATGCTCATAACTTACTTTAAAATTAATAAAAGCCTATGTGATGGCCTAGATAGAGTTCTTACCTTTGAGTTTGATAATAGGTTTAATATTAAAACTAATAACATAAAATTAATTCTGCTGAACGAAAATTTACTATATTGTATGTATGTAAGACGGAAATAACACATGCGGGTGCAGCGTCCTCTTAATAAAGGTAAAATTACCATGGCTCATGAATAGTATAAGAAAAAACGGGAAAGTCGCTCGACTGTATTGTAAGTATAGATGGCAATGTGTCATCGTGTCGAGTATGCCCTCGTCACAATTTTTATTGTAATTAGTGTATTAATTTTAGATTTAATGATAAATCATTACGAAAAAATGCAATCCATCAATTTATTTATTTATAAATATATATGTAAGCTTGACGACAATTCTACATATTTAACATTTAAAATATATAAGTAGCAAATAACTAATGAAAATGAGAAATTATTGTAATCCGAGACCGAGATTTTCCTTTAAATGATTACAATGAGGATGGTGAACATCCAAAACAAAAGTCTAAGAGCTTATATTTCTAAAAGGGTATTTTATTATACGCTATATAGCTGTATTATCCAACTTCGTTTACATTAAAATAATCTAATTATACATTATATTCCTGATTATAACATAATACAGATAATTTTATAATTTTATTTCGAGTATAAGTCAATGCATTAAACATTAAAAAAGGGGGTTCTGTGGGGATCTATCACCATCATCATCCCATACCACTGCGATCTATAGAAGTCGAAAAAATAAGATAGGTCTAAGTGTGTTCCAGACATCAATTATCAATCGATATAAACTATATTGAAAACGGCCAAAGAAACATTCATTTTTATGAGTATATAGAGTTATATATTGCCATTATGATCACCCCTCCCCTTGTACAAAATGTTGTATAGAATTATTTTTTTTGTATATTTTAACTTTAAATTTGTTATCTATATTATCATATTATATAATATATTGATTATGATTTATAAGCCTTCCGTTAAGTTAGGTCCCGCTGAAATTGTTGACACTCCTGATTAGTATTAGATTAGGTATTAGGACGTATGGATACCTTTATAATATGATGTCATACTATTATTTAAATAGGTATGAATGTATAATCAAATATTCGTGAAATAATATTATAAATTATAATTTGTAGAACTGTAGTAGGTACCTATATATAGTATCATATTATATATTGTAATATATGTATTATTATAGCGGTTTGATAGTTAGTCATCAAGGCTACAACTGAATTATTATTTATATTCGTATACCTTTACAAGGCCATAGCTAGGGGGGTGAGGGGGTTCAATACCTCCCCCCCCATTTAACGAAATAAAATATGTAAACATTTCTAGTATATTCTAAAATTTAAAATGTTTATTTTTTAAACCATTATTAACTGAATAAAATATACTTAATTTAATATAGTCAATTTAATATTTATAGTACCTATAGTATCACTGATATCAGTCACAATTTTGTATTTATTGTTCGAACCGTACCGTTATTTATTTATTATCGGCAAAAGCCAAAAAAAGCACACCCAAACAACTGCTACTCGCACTCTTCGCATCATGCAAACACAATCGCGCAAGTTATCGTCGTCAATGCGAACCGGCTTTCTGGACGCCGCGACGTCACTTTTCTATTCAGTATCGACATGTAAACGTGCAGTGCTTTTTGCTCCTAGCTTTTGTTGCTGAATTTTCGGAAAAATTTCACGCGTCATCATCTGATTCATTATGCATTCAAATATAATTCAAAAAAGTTTACTATCATATATTTAAGCCTGAAACAACATTTTCATTGCATTTTTATTTTCTTTAATAATAATTAATAGCTTATTGTTTTAATTTCTTAGCTTGTCAATGCATATGTTGCCTAATATCTAAGCTTTTTTAAAGGTTATTGATCTTTTAAATAATAATGTTGGATCATTAGGTAATACATTGTAAAAAATATTTCATTAAAATTAAATAGTAGATACATTGGTGATATAAATAAGAAAAAAGTACGATAAGCACTTAACGCATTGTCTAATTTATTGTGTTTTATATTTAAACTTGAACTTATAGTTTAGTTCCTTATTATTAGACTAAGTATTAAAAACACATTTTGAATAATAACAAATTTTGTAGGTAATTTTATAATAAGTAGATTTAAATTGATATTACAAAAATCGTGGTTTTTCGTATACAACGAAATATTTTGTATACTATATTTTATTATTTCCAAAAAAAAATATTATATTTAAATTTATTATTATATAGCAACTTACTATTAATTAATAAAAACAGAACATTTTTTAAAATGTTTGACTTATCTATAATATAATGATTGGGTAATTTAAAATATTTATGTATTTTAAATTATTATTTAATTTTATAAAAATTAAAGTAAATATACTCGACACTGCGTCACTGCCGAGTTTCTTAATATTAAATTATTTTTAATTTTAAATAATAATATGATACATTTATGTTTATTATATAATATTATAATTTTTATAAAAAAAGCAAATAAATGTAATGGCAACGTTGCATAAAAAAACTCGTGCCACACTATGTATCTACGTATAAAAGTATTTAAGTTTTAATGGTTCAGCAAATTTGGGGGGTCATTTTATACAGAGTGTCAGCTAGTTCTTTTATAGTTATCTATGTATTTTTAATATCTATTTTCCCTATATTATATTTTATAGATCAAATATAGTCAGGTAAATCATGATTTTATGACTAAATAATGTTTAATCAATAGGATCATTTTATATAAAAAAAAAAAGTCTTGATGATATTTTAATATGGACCATTTGCAATTTTTACCTACCATAAATTAAAATATATTTCGGTAGAAGACATAAAAAATGAAATAAGAAAAAAAATCGTATCTTACAAAAGCGCCAAAATCCATATTTGCCATCTAGTGTGCCACGGTCAATAAATGTAGGCATATAATAGATTATCTATTAACCGTGCTTATGTGCTTTATTCCAGATGGTAAGTATTACATTTAGAACTATATCGCGAAAAATATATTAATTTATGAACTTTCCTAAAATCAAGTATAACTGACATTATGCAATTATTTTTTTCATTTAACTGAAGTTCAATAAAAAACGTTTTGATTTAAATATAGTATTTTCTCTTTATTCTTATTACACACAAAAAAAAAAAAAAATTATAAATTTATTAAATAATTATTTGGTTATATAAGTAATTTTAATGTTAATTATTTATTTTAAAATTGAAAAATTTAGGAAAAAAATTAAGAATTTTTCTATAGGTAGGTACAAGAATAAAATAAAATTAAATACAATTTTACTGCGTATAAGAAGCCGCCCTTCATAAATTTGCCGCCCTATGCGACTGCATAGTTCGCAGTGTCTTAAATCTGTCTCTGATGATAGATATAAAATAAATAATCTGTGTGCTCAAAAAATGTAGAAAAATAAAAATTACGTTGATAAAGTTGCATATTCATCCATTCATTCATAGTTATTTTTTAAGTATATATAAGTATTGAAATTGAAAAATGTTTTGATATTCATTTTATAATAAGATATAGCTATATTTATAATAAATACTAGTTTTTAAAATTAATGATATAACTAATACTTGCAGGTAGTAAAAGATCAACTTTTTAATGTACATTTATAGATATATTGATATATATATATATATATATATAGACTTATTACACTATTACACTAGCCAGTAGCCACATTCGAAATAGCTATATTATATCGTATTCAATTGAGATAAGGTTTGTGGTTATCTATAAATAAATATTATATATTAGCATTATAATGTATATTATCGTGATTTAAAGTATACCTACCTATTGGCGATTATATCATGCAATTAGTTATTACTTATTATACATATATATCAATTATATGACATAACGATGTTTTTTTTTTTATTTTTATATACCTATGTGGCTATACATAATAATATTGGTTAACGTTGAATAACAATAATCTAATTGGATTAATCATAAGTAAATACTATAAATATAATATTATCTATTATTTATTATAATTATCTCGAGATCATTTTTCAATCGTCTTAATATTCATGTACCTAAAATATTAATAATAAAATAAAAATATATTAATATTCGTGTCCAATAGGTACAGTATATGGTATATATTTTATCTAAGTTAGTATAAAACCACAATAACTTACAATTGAGTTAGTGAGTTATATGACCATTATAAGAAAATAGGTGATGTCATTATTATACAATGTTTAATAATAGATAGGTACCTAACTTGTAGCAAGTATAGGTACTTATTGAACACTTGGATTTAGATGACTAAATATAACCCAATATAGGACCAATAACCACATACATTATACAGTTTTGTAAAACAGAGGTGTACCATTAATAGTAATCATTAAAATATGTAACCACGAGTTTATGAATAATAAAGATATAATTTTATTAATAATTTCTCTAAATTGGAAAACAATTTGCCATCATGTATGTTTCTAACACCAATTGTAATACACAATATAACTGATGAATATTGAATAGGTAGGTATCTGTTTTTAATTTAAATTTATATATATACAGTAAGGTTTTGTTAATATGAAGTTATACATAAAAAATATCAGTGTGCTTATTAATTGAAAAAAATATGTTTAATCAATAATTATAGCACTAAATTTGTATGTGTTTCAATAACTTTACTTTTTAAAATATAATAATTAATACATAGGATATATAAAATATTAAATTGTAAAATACAAATGTATGCTAACAAACACAAACATATTAAAATAATTACTTCCACGTGTAGTCGTATAAATACCTACAAGGTGATTCTTTTAAAAGTAGACATTTATTTTTACATAAAGTATCAACATTTTTTCAAATATAAACATATTTATTGTACAATTTGAAAAAAATAGTTAAATAATATGTTTAAAAAAAATAATGTAATGTAATGACTCCAAATTATGTAAATAAAAAATCTTTAATTCTAGCTACTACAAATACTTTTTGATAAAATGAGTGTTTAGGTATGTTTAAAAGAATAATCGCCTCGTATAACTACAGCAAATTTTATATTGTATTAATAATATACATTATTTTGCATATTTTTATATACAGGTGCAACTCGTGCCAGGTAATTGCTCATTTAAAAAACAATATTTTGTAAATATTTTTATCGTGTAATTTGATGTTATTGTAGAACGGTATTTTTTTAAAAAAATTGTCATTTTTCAGTTTTTATTATATTGATTTTTGAATGACTAGGTACAATTTATTTCATATTTTGATGCAGAATGTTATTCGGAGTATTTTAATGAGTGCATAGAATCTGTTTAGAAACGAATAATTAATTACAGTTACAGCCTATAGGTATTGGCATCTAATCATTTAAAACTATAACATTAATTATAACGGCTTCCGACAAAATGTCGATTCTAATCTATAGTCAATTCGTTACATTTGATTCATTATAAGTGGTTTTTACAATAGCTTAAAAAGAAAACACGAATTTTAATATTTTTTTTTTTTTTAATTTTTAAGCATGGATATTTAGAAAATTGAATATTAAAACAATAAATAATAATTTTAATTATAAAATTATGTTCTACTGTTACTTATAAATTATAATTTTTTATATTCCTTAAAATTTTTAAAATATTTAGAAGTTTTTTAAGTTATTTTGGCATTTTAAATTTTTGAATAGTTGTTTACATTTTTAAAATTATTAATTCAATATTTTACACGTATTATATAGCGCTATTTAAAAATACTAAAAATGAACAGTATTTATTTTTATGATGATACTTTGATGAGATTTGTCAAATTCACGAATTATTTCGTAATTTATTAAAAGTTATTAAAATGTTTAATTTTTATAGGCAAGGTTTGAAAAATGAATTTAAGGTTCCTCATATATGATTCTAATTACTGATACTCAAAAATCTTAAATATATATAGGAATACCTACATTGTTTATATTTAAACAACGAATAACGATTTTAGTTTGTAATTCAAAAAATAATATTATTCGTTGGTACTTAAAACTTTACATAATATATATGATGTATTATTATATTTCTCAATAGATATTAAAATGATAATTTTAAAATGCTGTCAATTTGTATCACGATCCTATTCACACATCGCAACGTTAAACGGTAATTCGATATGACTTGACAATTAATAACAATTAACATTATAACAATAATAAATAAATTTTATTCTAAAATCAATGCTAATATTAAGTAAAATGAATGAGTAATTACTAATTACTATAATAGTAATACTCTTAAAATTGAAGTAGAAGTTTTTTATTTAATGATTTATATTATTGATTCAAATTTAACATGTTCATTCTGTAATGAATTACTGACTTGCTCAATGACGAAGTAAATTAGATACCTATAACCTAGAGTATTGTACAGTGATTAATTCCTATAATCTATACTTGCCCTTTTTTCTATTTTAAAATTGGATTTTTAAACCGTATTTTTTTCGGGGAGGGAGGGGGGTTAATGCATTTTAAGACTTTTATAGTACATAAAATTTAACAGTCCTGTAAAGTTATAAATATAATCTCAAATTATCAAACTTGCTGATTTCTCATTGGAAAATAATTCTGATAAATATTATAATAATAGCTTTAGGTTTCCATATGATTAAACAAAACATAATATAAAAATGTTTGTCAGTGCATAACAATGTAAATTTTACAGGGGTTAGACTGTTTGAGCAAAGTGTAACTTTGCTTGCTTGACCCTCCTTCCATCGAAATCAGACTATAGGGAAATTTTAGTAGTTTAAATTTTTAATCTTTTAAAATATATTGTAATAAAGAGTAGACAACTATAGACAGATCAAAAATAAAAAATAGTAAGTACACAACATACTCGTATAGGTACTACTTTAAGCAAATTTCACATTATTGTTACTCTTCAATATACAAATGTCATTCGACTTAAATAACATTAAACTTTTAAAGTCTACGCTCAGAATCGTTTTTCGAGTTCAATAATTTATCATTGAATTCCAATTTAACGCTACCGTTACAGTGACTTGCTTAATGTAATAAATGATGATGTACCTGAGGTATGTACCTACCAATAGAGGCTGCACTGCTTATACTTACCAAACGCTAAGATTAAAGAAGTTTCTAGTTTCCATTTCAGATTTCGTTCTACAATGTATTATGTATATATATTATACATCTATTATAAATTTTTATATTATTTTATTCCAATAAATGATGCTAACATGCTGCATAATAGGTCATGTCTTATGAAAGTTATGCACTCCTGTGTGGTAGTTACGCCAAAAAAAGGGTACATACCTACTATTTTATTTAAAATTTGTTTATTTTTTTTAATACAGAAATCGTTATTTTATGTGTGAATGTCTAAGTTCTTAAAAATTTAAATTGCAGGCGCCATTAAAAATTATTTATTAAATTGCGCTCAACTATTTTTATAATGCTTGTGAAAAATACCAATAAGGAATCTAGTAGGTATATCTTACTAGTGTACCGGTGTTTCACACTATAAGTATAACACATAATCAATTAAGATTATTTCAACTCGAAGATTCGGATTCCAAATGATCAAGTTATAACTATATAAGCATACAAGATTGTACAAGAACAGAATACGCAGGGATATTAAACAAGAACACAAGGTATTGAGTTAAAATGTATTGTGTGGCGACCTAAGAAACCAAGAAGTTGTAAAACCTTATACAAGTGATATAGTCTGCAATATATGAGGTTTTATGGATAGGTAGTTAAGAAGTATACATAATTTATCATAATATTATACCTAGATCCTTTACCTCAGAGACTCGATTAAAGCGTCAGTCATTATAGGTAGTATACAATAAAATGTAATCTTCAAGATTCCGAAATAGGTAGGTATAGAAAATGATATAACTTAACACTTATCCTAGTTTAGAGTAGTAAGACCAAAAGCGTAACACCAGCAGTTAGCGAAGCTATTGAAATAAATGTATGACGTTATAATCAGTACTAAATAAGTAGGTATTTATAAGTCTATAATTAGTTAAAATATTTTTAAAATTGCATTATGTGTATAGAAAATGATAATATTTAAGTCGTGGTGAAATATTTAAAGTTTTTACGATTACCTATTGTTTTTTGAATAAAAATTGTTGTATAGGTATTCTAATGTCTATGTACCTATTCTACTCGTTTAAATATCCAATTTTGTCAAGATTTAATTTTAATCGTTCATAAAAAAAGTATTTGGCTTTATGCTAAACTTTTGTTAATATTTCTATAAAAATACTTTAAAGGAATCTTGTAATATATTTTCGATTCTTGGATACTTAATTAATAATATAAGTACTTACCTATATAGGTTTAAAATTCATAAATATTTTAATATTTATGCGCCATAACTAAAGTGTGAAGCACTAATATAAAAAGTTTCTTATAAGTTATTAATTTTCCTTAAAAAATGTATAAAAAAGAGTTAAGTGCTTTAAAACATAATTTTTTACTAGTTTATCCTGCATGGTGTTGCCTGTGACAAATTGAGACATTTGTAAATTAGCCCAACATTAAATTCTTTTAAATATAAACTGAAAAACTTTTTTTTGTACTCAGGTCTTTGTTAAATCTATAAATACATGCATTGCTTTGCACAGCAACTAAAAATTTAATACTTTTATATTTAAGTTTAAAAAAAAATGTTGTCAGTTAATAATTCAACAACAATAATATTAATAATAATAAATAAAAATTATATAATAAGCGACAGACTGTTAAAAATGCTGTAAAATTCAACATAAAACATAAGAAAAATATTTTAAAAGCCAAATATTAATATGAAAAATCAAAAATGTAAAATTAAAAGTTTAAAAATTGAATTTATTGTTACATTATTTATGTTTAAGAATCTTTGACTCATATCAAGTTTAAAAAAAAGTAATTGCTATAAATTCACAGCTCTATTTAAAAATAATTACTACATATTTTAACTTTAAATAATTTACTTAAATTTTAGGTAAGTAAATATTATTTAAATATATATTAGACACCTATCTCTTATTAAGTTAATACACAATGTAAGTAATTACTGTGTTAGAAAATTAAAAAACTTTTATAATGATTATTGATAAATATTTTTAATATTAACCATATTATATTGATTAAATTATGAAGTTTAAATTATAATGTTCTTAATTTATTTACTTATATCTTTAACAGTAATAATATTATAAATTATAATGAAACAGTTAATAAACAATGTAGGTAAATACCTATGTAAGTAAAAACAGATTATAAATAAACTATTACTAAATACTAATTAAATTATATAATTTTATTAATTTAAAAAATTAAAACATAACTTTTATAACGTAAATATTATAATTTTTAAATTACTGCTTGTACATACAAAAAAAAAAAAAAAATAATAATAATATATTAGCTATTTCAAATATAAATTTTATTCTAGTTAAATAATTAAAAAATATAATCCTATGATTATAATTCTATACTGAATAAATATAAATATTTTTTAGTAATTAGTATTTACTATATCAAGTGGTACTTTGATTTCTTTTGATATGAATATGACAAAAAAAAGTATATCCGACAAAATTTATAGTCAACAGAAATTCTCTATATTTTATTAGTTATTTATGTCTAAGTCATACTTATTATTCACATTGAATACAACTAACTGGAGTGTATGTTTTAAATTACTCATAACAAATAATGAAATAATTATGTTTATTATTAAACGAGAATGGTACCTAATTTATTAATTCCAAGTATACATTTTTTTTTTAAAGGACATTTATACTTATCATTCTCTTCAATAATTAAAATAATTATCCAACATTTAGTCTTTAACATAAAAAATTCAATTGAAACTAAGGGTATAAAAATAAAATATTATTTATTTGAGTAATTTTTGATACACCTACCCAACAATACTAATAAATAGATAATACAATGAAATTCTAAAGGAACTTATTGATACAAAAGTAAATCACAATAAAATTAAAATTAACATATTTTTCATATTAACAACATTTTTATTGAAATAAGACTTAGTACGGTTCAAAAAAAAAAAAAAAAAAAAAAAAATAGTAGGTACAATAAAATTATTAATTAAAATTAATTTATTACTTTATGATGACATTAAGTTGTCATAAATCAATTCCATCTAAAATTCTATATTCTATCTCATAACATAATTGTACAAGATCATAATATAAAAAAAAATGCTTCATTACAATATTACTACTACAAAGAGATCATGTCAACATGAACATTTGCATCATATTTTGTATTTCAAAATTGTAAAAAGAAAGCATTATACTTACATGTATTTTAAATAAGTAGATAAATGGTAACAAACAACAACTAGTTTTTAAAACAGTTTACATTTTTTATACTATAGACAAGTCCATAATGTGGACATGCCACACAACAGGTAGGTATCACAAATACATCATGATTATTGTTTTAAAGGTTAATATATTTAATGGTTGTGTATGACTTAAGTGTTCACAGATTTTATACAGTGAGGTAAAAGCATCAGTTTTCAATAAATTATTCAAAAAGGTAATTGAAATATTTTTACTTGAGCACTGGTATTTTACAAATTAAAAATAATATTGTCTTTAAGTTATTTAGTTTAAGGAAAAAACATGTATTTTTTTATTGTACTTTCTCATTTGAAAGTAATTTGTTTAAACTATTTTTTTCTCAAGTTTAAATTTTTGGCATACAATTATTATTATTTTAAACTAAAAATTAATATTTCATTAAAATATTAAGTAAATTAATACAGAACATAATATGATAATTGATAATATATACTAAATCATAGTTAGATTACAATAACATATTAGGGCACAAATTATAACAATCTGTAATCAGTAAGTTATGAATAAATAAAATATGCAGCTTTAATTTAGTCTGAAAATATGGACATATTATTAAAGAGCTAGTATTTTATAAATGCAAAGTTAGGATTAATTACTTTATGTCTGTTATAAGATTTAAAATCATAACTGTGGAAATTCACTATACCATGCATGCAGCATATTTTATTTATATATTAAATAAATATGAATATTGCTGATATAAAATCCAATAACATTATTATTAGATACATTAATTTTGTACCATCAAGACACATAAAAATTCAATTGACACGAGTTACATCATTTAAGTGAAAACATTATTTTATCAAAAATTTATTTAATTAAATAATGGTGTGTACAATAATTACATAAACTAAATAGTTTATTATTTTTATTTAATTGCAATAGATAAAACATGTTTTGATCACAGATAGAAAAAAAATTAATTAATAAAAATAATAAAAGATAAATTAACTAAAACTGCCAACTGAAAATAAGTTGATAAATTAGGAAACATAAAGATAGTTTACATTAAAAGTCAAAACAATTATCAGATCATTACAAAAAAAAAAAAAAAAATTACTAAAAAATAACAAAATCTAAACTTAATATATAGTATGTGATGAATTAACAAATAATTATATAATTAAACTAGAATAAAGAGATTATAATAGGAAATAAAAACATTAAAAGGACCATGCTCAAAAAAGACAAGTATTTCTTTTATTAAATCCAATAGATTTAAATGTGTAAAGAAAAATTATATTTATATTTAAAATTATTTATTTAGTTATTAGAATATTTCTAAAACTAATGATTTAAATTTTTACTTCAATTATTTACAATTTAAAAAATTGAAGTTTTAATAACTCGGTAATAAAGAATATAACTCAACATTAAAATACTAAACGACATTAAAAGGATGTTCATTAATTTTCTACACACCAAACATAATAATCAATGCATTTTTTTTTTCAAAGTATGGTCCTTAACGTAGGCACAATGATTAAAACTGTATGTTAAATAAAATACATGATAAGTTAATTATCTGTTACTAAGACAAGAAAATTTACTGTTGGCTGACATCAAACTTGACATTGAACCCCTGTGAAATATATAAAACAAATGTTAGTAATAAATAAAGTAATAATTAGGGGCTGGAATTACATTCTTTTAAAATAGCCAAATTAAGATGCTAATATTCTCTTAAAAAATTGAAAATATTCTTCCAATATTCTTTAAAAATCATAATAAAATATGCAAACAATATGCTTTTTTATTAAAATATTCACTTGAACTAAAAATATGCATTTATGTGCAAAATAATAAATAGATTTAAATATTATATTTTTAACTAAGAAAATTTTTGAAAACAGTTGATAACTATATTTTGTTATAATATCACTATTATCGGACATTTAATTTATATTATTTATGCCATTGCAACAAAAGGTATCGGACATCTATACCAAATGTGTAAGCTTTACTATAAAATCAATAGAATTTTTTTTTCTATTCATTTTATAATCATCAAATAACCTACCAAACCTAAGTGTCTACTCCCCCTCAGCGCTTCAAACTCAATTCTATTTTTTATACTTAACGTTTAAGTTCTACTATTAAATGGAAAAAGGAAAAAATAGTTATCAACAGCTCCCCCCCCCCCGATTAAAAACCCCACTACATCCATGAACCATCTGTAAAAATTAATCAATATATTTTTTAATATTCTTTATTATACGAAATATTCTTTCATCTTGACATATTCTCAAATATGCAAAAAAGACTTTTACCATTAACTCACTTGTTTCACGATTTGTAAAGATTTCGAGCCCTTGTCTGACTACATAGACTCAAAAAAAAAAAATATGCAAAAGAATATAATTTCGGCCCCTAATATTAATTAATAAGTATCAAATAGTTGAATTCAACGAATAAAAAAAGGTATTGATAATATCATCTAATGTGTTTTTAATGATAAATGTAAACACAATATATCATTAGTCATTCATTACCAATCAACAAATACTTTGTTTTAATTATATTTTTTTCTACTCCATAATTAATTTATAATTACCGATAATCAGCAGATTTTAACATTTCATAATAATACATGATTTTGGCTTTAGTATGATGCCCTGAGCTAATTATTGAACTATCTGGCGACCAATACCATTGTAATACATATGTTCCACTTTTAGTGGTAAGATGAGATCCTTGGACACTCTCACCATCATGACATAATATAGTCTGTTCCACTTTTTCATAATGCTCTCCTTCTTTCCATCCTTTTTCTATAACATTTATATTACCTAAAACATGACATTTAAAATATTTAATAGTTAACCTTTATTTTTGTTTATATAAAATAATATCTGGTTATTGAACAATGAACAAATAAAATACATATAAATTTTTATATCATAAATTAATTTATGAATACCTCTGGCACAACTGAGAAGAGTTGATGGCTGGATTTCAATTAATAATCTTAGTACATTAAAATTAATATCTTGTCTCATTACATCAAAATCCCATGTTATTACTGAACTAGATTCCTCGACATCAATAAAAACTTCATGAGCCTTAAACAAAAATAAAAGAATATATATTATATATTTTAAAAAGTAATATTTATATAATATACAAAGTAATTCACCAGCATGCTCAAACAGTGTTACTATTCTTTGGTAATGCTATTATTTTTAAATTTTGATTTTTGATTTTTCAAGTATAACTAAAGACTAGGTATCTAACAGAAATACAAACTTTGATATGCTTTAGAAGTAAGCTAGTGCATATATTTAACACAAATTTGTTAAACTAATATTTATATTAGATAAATAAGTTAGTTATTTAGTTTTATATTTTACCTGTATAAAATCTACATACCATCTATTTTGTTTTTTATCAATCTATATGTCAGTTTGGGGTGGCGTAAAAAAAAAAGTTTTTTGAAACCCCTTCAATCAAATCAGAATAATGTATTGAGGATAATATTAAATAAAAATCGTAAGTTGGTTCAACAAAAATTAATTACGTAAATTTAGGAATTCTTCCTATAAGATATCTATATAAGAAATTTGCAATTTTTTTATTATATTATTAAAACAAAAAAAATGTATTAAACTCATAAACAAACCATATTTTCAAAGTTTGGAGAGCTAAAAGCTTATAATTTACCTGTAAAATACTCAAAAAAATCCTTTAACTAATTATTTGTAGACTATGTAAGTCTAACCTATTTCAACTATATGTAATTATCATATAAAAATAATATTTATGGGGGCATAATGGATGGAAAAAGAGTAGTCTATAAATAGTTATTTTATGAATTAATGACTCCCTAATTAAAACTATATTTAATTTAATTTTAATTTTAGATTTCAGACAAGTTATCTTATAGTTTAATTGTTTGTATATAATTTTGACTTTTGTTATATTTCCCTAATTTCATATTTATATTGTAATTTAATTGTATAACAGGCTAGGTTATACAGTTTGCTTTAAACTATTTAATTGATCAATCTAAACATGCATTCTCATTGTGTTCTAATTTTATTTTATATTTATATTTTGGACAGTTATAGATACTATTTATGTTAACAAGCCCAGGTTTAAAGAAGTAGATGTATTTTTTACATATATGCTGAATTTGAAAATCTAAAAAACCGTATTAAATAATATAAAAAAAAAATAATAATAATAATAACAAAAATAAAGTTGACATTTTTAACGAGCAATGAAGTGCATGTGGTCGGTCAGCTATTATTTATATACGTAATCCACTATGCTACCATAACTTTGCTTAAAGATGACAGGCAATTTTGTTTAATTCTTTATTAAATACATTTTAAAATAGTATTATATTAATAAGAAAAAAAAAAATTATACAAAAAAAAGAAAACGTAGTCCCGCAGAAGCGTAGTTGCGTAAACCCGTTAATCCGCTAACGTGTAGTCGCGCAAAAGCATAGTTGCGTAAACGCCTTGATTCACTAACGCGTTAATTCGCTAACGCGCAAAAGCATTAACGCTCAAACTCGTTAATCCACTAACAGCGCTAATCCGCAAAGCGGAATACGTAGACGTATTAATCCACATAGCGGAAATGCGCAGAAACGTTAATCCGCATAGCAGAAATGCGCAGAAACGTTAATCCGCATAGCGGAAATGCGCAGAAACGTTAATCCGCATAGCAGAAATGCGTAAACGCGTTAATTCGTATAGCGGAAATGCGTAGACCCAGTTAATTCACTAACACCGTAATCCACATAGTAGAAATGCGCAAAAACGTTAATCCGCATAGCGGAAATGCGCAGAAACGTTAATCCGCATAGCGGAAATGCGTAGACCCCGTTAATCCACTAATACTGTTAATCCGTATAGCGGAAATGCGTAGACCCAATTAATCCACTAACACCGTTAATCCACATAGCGGAAATGCGCAGAAACGTTAATCCGCATAGCGGAAACGCGTTAATCCACTAACACCGTTAATCGGCATAGCGGAAATGCGCAAACGCGTTAATCTGTAAAGCGGAAATGCGTAGACCCAGTTAATCCGCAATGCGGAAACGCGTTAATCCACTAAAATCGTTAATCCGCATAGCGGAAATGCGTAGAAACGTTAATCCGCATAGCAGAAATGCGTAGATCCCGTTAATCCACTAGCACTGTTAATCCGTATAGCGGAAATGCGTAGACCCCGTTAATCCACTAACACTGTTAATCCGTATAGCGGAAATGTATAAAAACGTTAATCCGCATAGCGGAAATGCGTAAACGTGTTAATCCACTATCGTGTTAATTTGCTAATGCGTTAATCCGCATAAGTGTATTTGTGTAAACGCGTTAATCCACTATCGCAATAATCTGCTAATGCGCAAAAGTATAGTCGCGCAAATGCGTAAATGCGTTATGCTTAAATGTGTAAGGCGCAAACTCATTAATCCACTAACGTGTAAATGCAATCATGCAAAAGCGTAGTTGCGCAAACATAGTAATCCACTAACACGTTAATCCATATTTTAATGTTTGTGTATCATATAATTTATTTAATAAACTTTAATATTATTATAATGTTATTCTAAATTAAAGAAGACCTACAATCTATATAATTTTCACAAGTATAACATTTTAATCCAATCAACACTATTTTCAGATATTGTCTGCAGACGACTAAATAAAACATATAGTTTTTACCTTCATATAAAAAATTTTTTTTATGAAATTTAATAAATTTTAGTGGTTATTTCGTTTGTTTAAATAATTATTAAACCACCCTTAGAGTGGAGCAAGGATTAGTAAATTATTTTGGACAAGAACTATAGTAGACCTTCTTTTTTTAGTATTTATAAGTTGGCAGATGTAATTTTAATTTTTTAGTAAAATATTTTTGAGATCCTCCCCCCATTTAGAGTATGGCACCCTGAGCCTTAGAATCTAATTAACCATATAACAATTAATATAATACATCATTAAAAAATATAATTTATAATTAAATATTAGTTTATTTAAAATATTATAATATTACACATGCACACATGTAGTTTCTGAAAGAAACTGTATAAACATATTTTGTGTTATAATACTAAACATAGGAACTATTATTGTGACATTACACTAAGTGTTTTAAGAAAATGTATTCTAATTGATAAAAATTTTTTAAAATAATAACAGTTATTATAGTTAATGGTTATAGATACTAGATAAATGATTATAGTTAAAATTAGCTGAATTTTTGAATTTATATAACTTAAAATTTTATTTTAATATACATTTTGTCTTAAAAAATGATTTGTAATATCTTCTTTTATAAATTATATATTTTATCATAAATTTTGTTTTCTATTTCTAAACAATAAATTAATTGAATAGCTTTATTTTTTCACTGGATGTGACTCGAGGATTTATAGTCAGTACAAGAATTAATTAATAACCAAATAGCTTAAGTATATAACCAACCAAAACCAATTTTTAATTTACGTTTGTCAGGATTAATTGATTTCAGCACCCAATACTGCCTTACAGACCAACAGTTTTCAAAATTTGAAAATTGTACTAAAACGTTTCCCCCATCCTACCCAATGTTTTTTAATTTTTGAGAGGATGGTAGTTGAGCTCTGAATGGAGCACTAAATATTGGCGTTGGAAGAAGTTGAAACATTGGAATGTATGTGTGTTTGGGTCATATGATGAATTTTCCAGCAAGCTCAATAAAACTATACGTAAATCAAAAATTCTTCAGTCAATAAAGGCGATAGGTGATCGGGTTAAAAAATAGGCAGTTTCATGAATCAATTAATATTATTTAATTAACTACTTAATATCCAATTTATAATTATAAATTTTAATATAATATGATTAATGATACCTAATTATATTATATAAAATGTATAAATATGACATATTAGTAAATTATCTATATAAATTAACTTTATTATATATTTATATTTTGTGTCTATCAGTAAGCACTAGTACATTTAGATGAAAAATATAATAATAAAATCAGTTTCAAAAATAAATTAAATAATAATTTTTATGGCAAATTAGTAATTAGTAATATTTAAGGATTGAGGGAAAGTTAAAAAATAAATTAAGAGATTTCATGGATTTGAACAAGATTACATGTTTGAGGAACAAAAAAAGGGCAACAGAATATAGGATATAAAAGAAATAACTAATGATTAATTGGAATTTAATGTATAAATGAGTAAGTGAAGAATTATTAATATCAAATTTGCAAGGATGAGCCAGTAATAATGAATGATAATCTATACATAATAATTGGTTAAATTAAATAAAAGATAAGGATTAGGTTTAACTTAATAATCTAGGTTTTATTTATGACACTAATACTTCTAGTAATTTTCAATAAATTATTATACTTCTATGATTTTTTTAAATCAACATTTTTTTAACTACTATAATTTTAAAATAATTATAGCCTCTATATCCTTAAACCTATCAAGAACTGTTATTTATAGTACATAATATATAGTTAAATGATTCATAAGTTACTATTTGTTTGTGTTTAGATACTTCTTAAATTGTATTAAAAATCCAAGTATTTGAAAATAGTCGTTAAGTATACTAAAAAATTCTAAAAATTACAATTTGAAAAAATTGTTACTAAAGGAAAAAATGAAGGTAAGCATGCTCGGCAAATCTTTTGTAAATAAAAAATATATAAGTATAAATTACCTGTCCTTTAGTCAGTGTCACAGATTGATAAATACTATCTTCAGTAATTGTACACGCTTCTTTTTCTAACTCCCCTTCTTTAAGATATAAATTTTTGGGTACAAAGCCACCTTCAGGAATATTAACCTAGTTTTTAAGTGTAGAATTAATAGTCATAAAATAAAAATAAATTTAATAATTTAAAAATCAAAAACAACATACTTTACAAGGACCTCCAAGAAAATCAGGCACATCATTTTCTGTGAGAAATTCACTGAGACCACCAGATGATTGATAATCATTACCTCCATAAAATAGGAACTTTTGTCGTGTTGTTTCATCTAGAAAATTTAAATTAATAGTCATTTATAACAGTAAAGCAGTAAATGTAAAAAGAGTAAATAAATATTTTTCTTACTGATAAATGTGCTCACTAAGGTCCACAATACAGGGAATACTCTAGGTGCACGAATTATAAGTACTTGCCCAAGTGTCTCTGGATAATTAGATTCTACAATTTCAATAATTCTAAGCAATGCACTCACACCAGGTCTCCATAAATGTCTCATATTTAGCCCTTCTAAATCAACTAATAAACCCCAAGTTGTGATTGGTTTGCCAGATGTATGAGTGGCTTCTTTTGTTAGTTTTAAACCTTCTTCACATACATGCATAGCCTTAACACAAAATAATAAATATTAAAATATATACTTATACATATTATATCAAAAAGTAAGAAAATAATTTTAAATTGTCTTCATGATCATAAAATAAATGTATTTATTTTTAATAGAAAATTTGCAAGCAACAAAAATGTTATTTTATTAGTTATTTATAGTAAAATAATAGCTTACTTGTTTAAGAAGACAATCTTCACCAACTGATTTAAGAAGACCTTTTACATCCATTTGACCTAAACGTAATATATACAATGGGCGCCCCTCTATAACATTGAAAAAAATATACATTAACAAAATTAAAAGTTTTTTTAAAAATAGTTTCACATAAAACCAGTAAATAAATTTATAAAATATCTGAAATAAGATTTGAAAAAAAAAATTATTAGCATAAAATATTTACTTATTTTTGATAAGAAAATATTTATCTTTGTTTTCAAAAACTGGTAAACATTCCTGTATTTCCATGTATATATACATACATTTTTTTAGATTTTCCTAATTCATTATAACTTTTTTCAATATAAAAATTTGAAAATTTTTTATTCCTCCAAATGTAAATACACAAAGATAATTATAAAAATGAAGCGATTATTTCAGAAATCTGTCAAACACCAAAATGATGAAAAATGTGTTAGGTTCAGATTATTGTTTTATGAAATAAAACACTTCATTTAGTGCAAAAGCTCATCAAGTATCGAAACTCTATGGCTGATTCATTTTTGGTCGAATTATGTGTTTAGTTCAGAAACCTATTAATAAATGGCATTTTACGGATTTCTGTGGCAAACTGGGAATTTTAAAATTTGCACTAAATGAGTTTCTGAAATAATCAATTCAAATGTAATAAAATAATATGCCATTGTAAAAATAATAAACATAAATAATTAAGATATTTGAAAAAAATTAACTTTTTAATTAAAACCAGATTTACTAAAATAAATTTATCATAAATATAAATTTTATGTACTATGTCAAATAATAACCAAAAATAGCACGTTAATTAGTTCTGTTGATTTCATTAATTTTTTTAAAAAACTAATAGTTATTAGGTATCTAAAATAGTTTTCATAGACAACTATAAACTGTCCATTTAATTTAACATTTGAGTCTATATTAAACTATTACACTACTCCTTTAACCATAAAAACATTATAAATTTAATTCATTTCTTGTTTTACTCAAAATCTAAGACACAGAACTATATATTAATTGCTTAAAATATTTACATGAGCTTATACTTATAAATTTATAATAGACATAAATTATTTTATTTTATATTTTACCTTTGTCATGGCGGTGCCAACCACAAGGAAAATATTTTTTAATTGGTTCAGGAAACTCATGCTCTGATAATATATTGTCAATGTTATGTTTTTTTCGCCATATAAGTGATTGAGATAAATTTTCTCTTGCTTTTTCAATGTTGAAGTCGGTAGCTCGCAAAAACCGCAATAATGTTGTATCACTTGGTAACTAAAACAATATTATTGAAGAATAATATTTGTTTTCCTTATACATTTCAATAAATTTATAAGTTTGTTCTAGTAGTGATTTTTTATTAACACATTGGCTGTATATGATTTTTATAGTTCTCACACTAGTGCAGCGGTCGCCAACCTTTTGGATCTCACGGACCAATGAATTCATAACTCTAAATTTTACGGACCACTAATGTATACTCATAAGTCTTAAATACCAAAAAATAAATAAATCAACGCATATTTTAAAATATATCAATAAAGGTTTTTTCTTATGTATAGCAAAAATTATTTAAGTAAGTTTAATTTTTATTGATTACAAAAAAAAAAAAAAAAATATATTAATAAATAAAAGTTAAAATGAAGACTGGATTCGATTCATTAGTTTTCTTAGAACGTATTGCGATAACGATATTATTAGGTCTATTTATTTCATAACATGCGATAATAATAACAATATTATTACTCGTTTATTCTTATTTGTCGTAAACTGAACCTACATACAGCAACATTATACAATACTTTTGTATATTACTATCATAAACACAACATTGCAAATAATGTTCAAATTTTTCTGTGGACCACCAAATTCTTACCATAGACCACCAGTGGTCCGCGGACCAGCGGTTGGCGATTGCTGCACTAGTGAATACAAAAAGTAATAACTTCTAATAAACAAACACTGCTCTTATAAGATCATATTTCTGAACAGTGTATGAATAAATAGTTTTAAGTTATACATATAAAAGAATAAAAAATTTACTTAAAATATAATATAATTGAAACCATTTTGTATCAAATCGTAGTCAACATGTTGAACTATAAATCATTATTTATTTTTATTTTTTAACTAAACTGATAAAAAAATTACCTTAGACTTTTGTAGTTGTGACAATTGTTTCTTGAATTGCACTAACTTTGATTCTTGTAAAGGTGTCAATTCTCCAATATATCTTTTAATATACTCATCTTCTAACCATATTTTTGACTGAGAATCTAAAAATATACAAATAAAAACTTTAATCAAAACTTCTTTAACAACATATTTTTATAATATATAAATGTAAAATGATTTATATAATAGGATAATGTAAATAATATTTTTTTTAACAAACATGAAAAAAATAAATCAAATACCTACACTTTTTGCTTAAGTTAGTATATACTATATATATATATATATATTTATTATATTTTAATTTAATTATTTTTCTTCAAACATTTTAAGTCCAAGTAAATAACAACTAAGATCATAGCATATGAATTTCAAGTTTAATTCCAAATCAAATCACGGTGTTTAGGATATTAGAATTGAAAACATAAAAAAAAATTAGTTAAAAAGCATACAAAAGTAATATTTATATTAATGAATATTTGTATTATAAACAAAAACATTACACCAAACATGTTAATTAGGTAAAATTTGACAGCGCAATTGGTTGTTACAATTTTAAGTGAATATATCACATCTTAAAAACTGTTTTGAAAAAGTTAATAGAATATTTAAGAGCAAGGTAATTTTATTTAAAATTTTAAACAGTACTACACACAGTAAAAATAAAGGATTGATTGATTGATTCAGCCTCTTCTTACAATTAGCCTTTAGTCACAGTATGAAGAGCTGGAGTAAGTAGATACTATAGTATAGACTTTTTAGAAAAATGCATCAAGAAATAAATGAAAAAAATTACACAGTATATGATTTGAACCCTTGACTCTGCATTCTGTATAATTTTATACTCAAACGCAATTACTTGTTACTACATTCTTAATGAATGGTCCTCAATACAGATTACACTTTTGTTTAGGTCAACCCACAGTTATAATTATTATGGTCAAGAGCACAAGCAGTGTAATTGGACCATTGTTCTCCGTAAGATTATGTTAACTGTTCATTATTTAATAGCATACATACTATATAATTTATAAAATATTTCTGGAATGAAAATGTGTTAATAATGATATAGTATATTATATTAGAATAGAAAAACTTTGGTTTGTACCAAAATATAATAATATATTAATTTAATTATTAAATTATAATCTTGGTCCAAGTGAAATTTTATTTTGCGAGGTTATGGTTTGTGATAAGTTTTTTAGAAAAAGTGACTACGATAAAATAAGATGACATGAATCTATTAACTTTACCTGCAGTAGTTGGACTATCTTTGGTAAGACCAATTTGATTTTCTTCCGGGTTATTCAAGTCACTATAAAATAAAATTTAAATTACAATATTGTATATACTCTCTCATATAAGAGTAAGCTTAAGACCACCCTCCTTAATAAAATAAGTTTCATCGTTAGTTTTTGTTTTCAACAATTGTTCACGACCTAAAAATTACTTTATAGCGTTTATCTTATTGAAATTCAAACTAGATAATTGCCGATAAAGTTGATAAAGTAATATCCATAAGACAATTGTACTTAGCAAGTTTTAGTTAGATCCATTGACATCCTTGTTTGAAGAATATAACTTCTGAGAGTTACTTTTATATGAGACAAAATAATAATTGATACGTAGAAAATGTCAATAAAACCATCATATTAAATAATATAATTATAATTTATTTGTTTTAATCAAATAAACATGCAATTTAAATCAAGTTATTTTAATTTGAGTTAAAAGAATATTAATTATTATTATTATAATAAAAACTAACTAGAAAGTAAATATATGCAATTTGACTAACCAAGATTGATCACCTCCAGTAGGTATCCAACGAGGAATATTAGTTATTCCATCTTTTTTTAGTTCATCAACATAAAATTCTATTATTTCTTTTCCCTTAGAAATATTCTGAATGTATTGTTTCATACCAAGTTTTTCCATGGTTGACTCAAAACCCAAAAAATATTTTATATCTAATAATGCACTTTGTTCATAACACGTCCATTCTGAGTTTTCTGGATGAACCTGATAAAAACAGGAATAAAATAAAGCATATTCTATTTAGAACTATTAAATATCACTACATATAAATTTAACATTTTAATTTTAATTTATGCATCTTTAAAAAAATAAAATAAAAAATATGATTTTACAGGTATCAAAACTAAATAAAATCTCAATTTTTTCATTTATAAACATTGTAATTGCAACCAAACTTAAAAATTTTCAAAAACCAATCATGAAAATCAAAATCTATGCTAAAATTTTCATGAACCATTCACAAGACTCATAAAAATAAAAAAAATAAAAATATTTTGAAATAGTTAAAATGTTAAAATTCTAATAATTTAAATTTTTAATACTAACATTAAAAAGATAAAAGTATTAAAAAATAATTTAATAATTTTTAAACCAAATACACAAACTCACATATCAGTTATTAAGATTTGTAACTACCAAAGTTATACATATTATATTATTTTATATTTTAAGCCAATCTAATGATTTATATTTTTACTAGTTTATTTGATAACTTTTTTAATGAATACTTTTTATGACTCTATTTATAAAAAAATAAATAAATAAGCTAACAAATATTATATTTAACAATATAATAATATTGTGCATATTTAACACAATGTGATATTATTTATAGTACATACACTACCAGAAAATCATAGGAATGCTTGAGCAAAACGTAAACTGCTCACATTATTAGGTAAAATATTATTTTTCGGCTTTCGCCCAAACAAATCTATGTAAGTTATGAACAACCTCATTTGGAAAAAAATTGTAGTATCTTAAATACTAACATTGAAAATAAATATTATTGTTCATGTATAATTAATAAAAAATAATAATAAAAATACATTTTTGAGGTATTATTAATTATAATAGATATAGTTCATTTGCTGCAATTACCAAAAAACTTATCAAAATTACTACAAAAAAATAGCAATTTATTAAGGTGTATTCTGCATATTTATAATATAAAAATAGATAAGATACAATAACAATGATAAATTGACTATGCCTGATTAATAATCATAATAAAATCTTACAATAAAAGTCTTTATGGTTTTACCAAAATTAAGTTTGTCAGGAAAAAAAGTCAAAATATGACACTTTTCACAAGTATTATGAGTAGTTTGCGTTTTGTCTGGTTTAAACTTTTTTTTAGTAACATATACTGTATAAGTTTATTTAGAATACAAGTTTTTAGTAATTTTATTAACATAAAATGAACAATTCAGTAGTTAGTTATCATTAATACTATTAATAATGATTATTGATTAGAATAACTCATAAATATTTACATTTATCAAGCATTTAAAATTGAAACAATTTAAACTTCGTACTGATAAAAAATAATTTGAACACCTAAAAATTATTTCAAAACATATATAACTTATAAGGCATTTTAGTTTTTGACATCGCATACTTTCATTGATATTAGGTAATCCACATGACGACTACACCTGATATTTTTAAAATACTTACAATTTACACCTAGTGTGACAAAAATAACAATATGGCTTTTTGATATATTACCACCATAAATTAGTTTATATTAATTTCGATACTTTTAAGTAATAAGATATGAATTTAATTAAGTTATATCATGAATTAAATACCGATATATTGTAAAATATGTAAAATTTAAATATTTTATTTTTTATTGTTTATTCTTATTATTATCATTATATATTTTTTATACTTAACATAATATTAACAAATTCAGTGTCAATTGTTCTTTATTTAAAAAAAAATCCAATATGTGAGCAGACAGGTAGCCAGAATTATATTTCATTTATTATTTTTTTATATAATTGATAAATAAAAACGTTTATTTTTAATTTTTAAAAATTTCAAAGGTATTCATGACCCCTCCCTTCTTCTGAGGTGTCAAATATTCTAAATTTATCAGTTAAGAAACTTTAAAATTAATATAGAAATTTAAGATTTTATTTAAAATATGGAACTTCAAAAGTCTAGGAGTTAGGATTTCAATTAACTTGTTGCCACGACTAGTAATGGACATAATAAATTTAAATGATTAAAAATGAAAATTATATCATATTTAAAACATTAGAAACAAATTTCAAGGATTTTAAATTTGTTACAAAAAATTATTAATTTTTGAATTTTAAAATAAATAAATACATTTTGTTAAAAACTGGAATAAGCTAAATAATTTTTTTGTAATTTTTAACGATTAATTTAGTAAAGTACTAATTTTTTTTGATTTTTCATTCTAAAATACAAAATAAATTTTCTACTAATTACCTAATATCTCAATATAAAAGAATAAATAATTTTATCAGACCTAAAAAAAATAATTGTTAAACTAATAGTTATTGTTCTGCACAAAAGCTAACAATCTAAAATTAATTCAAAGACCATACAAAATATGTGTTTTGATTAGGTAATATTTTTTATTGATTTAACCTACACAGCATTCTCAATGTTAAATCTATTAATTTTAAATGATTGCTTCAATTTGTTACTTAAAAATGATGTATGAATAATCAATATGCTAATAATAATATTGAATATTGATAGATTTGACTTACATAGTAACGACATTTTTCTAATACATTTACACGAGTTGAAAATGTCTCATTTGTTGCTTCAATATTTAAGCAACGTTCTCTCAAATCTAGTACATTTTTTTGAATAAAATATACATAATCTACACCGATAATCTAAAAAATAAATGTTATTACATGTACATGAATATTAATTAACATATTTAAAGTACAGAAAACCTTTTTTAGCAAATATGGAGCTTCCACAACAAGTTTACATCTTCTTTCAGTGGTTCTAATCGAACCATCATTTGTTGTACTGTCGGCTGTTACTTCACTCCCAACGAAGACCGGTATTAACGGAGATGTCGGAAATCGTCTTTCATAAGCCTACATCAAAAATAAATTGAAACTCAATGATTTTCAACAACAAAATTACAATTTATATATTAGAATATATTTTAATTTATAATTCTTGTGTACTGACTGCAATACACTGTTGTACTTACAGCCATTACGATTTCAAATGGATATTTGTAAACTCGCACCGGCGATTGGTATTCTTGAACCATTTTAGCGAGGAATAAAAATCAAAAAAACAAAAAAAGAGTAAAATCAAACAATAAAAACGAACTCTAAGCTAATTGATTATCCATTAAAATTTTGATCAGTAAGTAATTAAATTATTCAAACACTATGGTTTATTTTATCACTAATCATAATCAATACTATGACGTAACCGATATGTTTAATCTATTTTATGAAGGAGGATCAGCTGTTGATAACGCATTAGTATACCAAGGTACAAAGGCCACCGGCATTCAGTGCCTTTTTCGCCGTTTCAGTGCGTCTGAGTCTGAGTGTATGAAATAAACTATGGTCTATGTACTATGTCACTATGACTTTAATAGACGTGATGAAATTATATTAATTAGCTATTATGACTCACGAGCAGTCAACTAAATTTGATTGAACAATAATAATTATTGTAATAGCTTCAAAAGAGAGAAAACAAAAAGTTTATTAATCTGTTAATGGAAAAACATAAAATACTTTTGATATTTAACAGCGAGTCTAGATAACCCATGATCAATTTGTCAGCATACTCCGTTTAAGTGTTCTCTCAAAGCTTAAACAATGCTATCTTCTACAGTTCTACGGATATAAAATATTAAAATATAATAGTGGCCTCGGCGCGACTACTTATAAATGATAGATAAATAATTAACATATTGAGAAGCGATCAGTGGGAACTTACATAATAATTTAACAAAAAATTAACAATATCTATTAGCCATTAGAAATTGTTTATCAATATGAAATAATATGGTTATTAGTTAACCAAAATTAATGCACAGATGTATTGATAGTCAAACATTATTCATAGTCAAAGCTGTGTAACTTAAAAGTTCAAGAAAACGATAAAAATAATCAAATATTTTTTCTTTGGGTTTAAGATTGTTACAAAATTTGTCAACAGTAGATTAAATAGTTGATTAAGTATCTAAGAACATTAAGCAATGAACTCATTGTTGTTCTTTAGTAATATTTGTGAATATATTTTAATTTTTTTTCAATAAATTGTAAAAATATTAAAATTTTTTAAACAATTATTTAACTATTTCAAAAATAATTTTATAAGGTGGGTTAAGCTGCTTACTTACACAACATTATTTAGGATAATAATCATTTAGTATCTAAATACCCACTGGCCACCAATGACCAGAATGCAATATATGTTCAATAACTATTTTCATAATTTTAAAGCAAATAAATTAGATTCTTTCATTGTATATCTACATAGATTGCAGAGATGAAATTGAATGATTAACCTAAGCTTAAACACTAAATTAGCAATTATATTTTATAAAACATTAAACCACTTATAAATATTATTATATTTTTATTAATTATTTAATTCATGTTTACATTTTTTTATATTTTACATAATATTATAATAATTAACGATTACACATAATCAAGAATTAAGATAAATCATTAAAATTTCAATTAAATTCCAGGTAATAAGTGTTCATTTAAAATATCAAAAAGTACCAATTTCAACACTTTATTATAATGTGTAAATATTAATTTTGTAATATTTTTTATTTCCTAAAAGAGGACATAAAAGAATTATCATTAGCAGCTGTTAAAAAACGAGAATGTTCTTCATTCACTTCGGAAACCATGGAACTTAGATTTTCTGCATTATGCTCAATGTACTGTAATGCTGTCATATGGCAGTTTAATATTCGACAAATAGTATCCAGCTGAAACAATAATTAAATCAATTGTTATAAAAATATACTTGAAATGTAAATGTTTTAATTATATTTTAAATTATACTTACATCATCATCAGAATCTTTCTTTGAATTGGCTTTATTTAAATTATTTACTATTTCTTTAATATCTCCTGACATTTGTTTTACTTGGTTATCGATTTCTTGAGCAGCTTTATATCTATACAAAATATTATTAGATTAAAAATAAATAAAATAAAATACCAATAGTTTTAAATAACATACATTGGTTCTCTTTCGTTGTTCAAGCTACTTAATACTTCAGCAGATTGTAATTCTTGTTCCAGTGGAACTAAACAATCTTCAAGTTCTTTTTGTTGGGATAACAAGAAGTCTAGTTCATTTTCAATATCTACTTGTTCTTTTTCTTTTTGCTCCAGAATATCGTACAGTTTTACCAACTAGAAATTATTTTTTGTGATCAATTAATATTTGTAATTAAATAATTCATACAAATTACTTTAGTAGATTGGTTTGTTAACATATTATCCCAAACAGTTATTTCATTTGCTTGGTTAAGAAATTGTTTTTCTTGATTTTCTAAACTGACAGTCCAGTTGTTAATTAAATCAATAAGCTGTTGGAAATTAGTCGGTTGAACTGTACTGGATTGGCTATCTGATCTGTAACAGAAATAAATTATGTTATTATCGGCGTAAATTAAATATTGAATTTTACACATACTGAGATGTAGCAGGTGGAGCTTGTGTAGTAATTGCTGCAGTAGTTTGTATTGAACTAGCTTGGGCTGTGGTTGTTGCAGAAGAACTTAATGAAAATCCAGTAGTGCTTGCTGTGCCTAATGAAAAACTAGTAGAAACTGCTGGAGTTGTACCTAAAGAGAAACCTGTTGATGCTTTAGTTGTAGCTAACGAGAAACCAGTAGATGCTTGAGTTGTGGCCAATGAGAAACCAGTAGATGCTTGAGTAGTACCAGCTAATGAGAAACCGGTAGAAACTGCTGGAGTTGTACCCAAAGAAAAACCACCAGTAGATGCTGGAGTAGCGCCCAATGAGAAACCAGTAGTTGCTGGAGTAGTGCCCAATGAGAAACCAGTAGATGCCGAAGTTGTGGTCAATGGTAAAGCAGTGGATGCTTGAGTTGTGGCTAATGAGAAACCAGTAGATGCTTGAGTAGTACCAGCTAATGAGAAACCAGTTGAAACAGTTGAAGTCGCGCCCAAAGAAAAACCAGTTGATGTTTGAGTTGTGCCCAACGAGAAAGCATTAGATGCTTGAGTTGTACCTAAAGAGAATCCAGTAGATGCTGGAGTTGTGCCTAGTGAGAAACCAGTAGCTGGTTGGTTTGTAGCACCCAATGAGAAACCAGTTGATGCTTGTGTAGTACCACCTAATGAAAATCCAGTTGATGCTTGTGTAGTACCACCCAATGAGAAACCAGTAGAGGCTGGTTGGGTATTATTTCCTAAGGAGAAACCAGCTGAAGGTTGAGTTGAACCCCCCTAAACAATAAAATGATTAGGTAAGTTGTGATCATTAAAAAATGTATAAATGCTTGAAATATAATATTAATATTAATAACTGAAGTTTTCACATAATCATAAACTCAATAATTGCTCAAGTATTATCATTTATCAAAAACCTATTATTCTTAGTACACAAAGTCAAAAACTACTAGTTAGAGATTTTGATTTAGATACATTAAATTTAAAAAAAAGATGATTTTTATTTGATAAAAAAGCTAGTATCCCCCACAAGACATTCTAACAATGGTACAAACAAAAATTAACAATTTAATATATAGTTCTCAAATATACTTGAAAATTCAAAAAATTAGGATTTAAATAAATTCTATTGGCACCAACGTATAGTACACCTGTAATAAAAAAACCGGTTCTAACCCGATACTTGAATTTTAGCATACAGTTTTGAGCAGAGCTTTAAATTTACAACAGATCACTAAATATCAGTAATTCATAAACTATTTTAGCAATATACACTTTTATAAAAACATAATAATTAATGTACAATAATAAAAAAATAGAGAGTAATACTCAGTTGTATATGGATAAAAAAAAAAAAAAAAAAGAGAGTAAATTATTTAAAGTTGTTAAATAAAATTGAAAATAAGGTATGTTTAAGTATTTCTAATTCAAATTCTGGTTGATGGATTAAAAATGAATACATATTTTAATTATATACAAAATTGCTTTTAGACAATTATCCATTTTTAAATGTGTTATTGTTAAATCGGTATTCGGTCAATTGTCACCCAAAGAATAAGAAATTAGCCATTCATTAGTAAGACTTTTAAAAATTAAATTTAATGTAAATATATTAAAAATTTATTTTTAATAAGCAATCGACATTAATATTATGCTATTACAAAATATACTGAAAAGTAAATAAATATGTATATTATATAAAATATTACTATTTAAAAAAAAAACCATATAGGTTATCTGACCATTATCCCTTTTATTATTCATATTATTTTTCCTCCATTCTACTCAAAACAAGCTTTGTTACAACCTCTTATGGATTATGATTTTGCTCAATTGATTTTTTTAATTGTTGACTATCATCAGTTGTTAATAAAAACCTTTTGCATCCACTTTTTAATGTTCAAAATATCCATCTTTTACTATTTTCACTGGTTTTGAAATACATTTTTTTATTTCCTTTATGACTTAAAAGTCATACATTTTGGCACATAATGAAAATAATCAACACGACAAACATAAATTAAATCATATATAATTATTTAGAGAGAAGTTATAATAAGTTCGTGTTATAAAATCTGAAGCACCTTGCTAAGTTCGCAATCACGAACTTCACGTGTGGCCATTGTATTTAATTAATAATTAACTATTTTAATATTTTATCAACTTACACGATGTATTGGTAGGAGAAGTCATTGAAAACATTGAAGGAGCAGTGGTTTTGGGTGTTCCGAAATTGAAACTCATGTTGGACATAGATAAATATTTTTTAGTTATAAGTTTTTTGTTCTTCTAACATTCATCAAACGCCAGTAAATGTAAAAATACTAAATGGACAAGTAATAAATGGTATATTATACTAACGAGTAACAACTAACCAAGCCGCAACTTCACAAGCCCGCGAATAGAGATAGCAGCAGTAGTTGTTATAGTACTGTCTGATAGTATGTATATCATGGTTGTAAACAGTGGTCGAGCTTGGTTGTGGTTGATGGTAGTATGGTATCAAAGTCGTTATGAAAACTCGGATTATGTTTACCACGGTCTTAGAAGATATCTATTGTGCTATTGGATACCATTTATAACCATTTCTGTGGTTTTAACAATGTACCATAGCTACTGATAATTATTGTTAATAATAACAAATAACAATTTATAAATTAATAATTATAATACTTTAATTAACTTTTAAGTATGTCGTAATGTCGTATGTCGTATTTTACTATTTTAATAATTTTTCACGCGTCTGTGAGCAGTGAACTCATTGCACATAATATAGTAAATACTAAATAATATTAGTTATTTTATATTAATTGTATTTATGTATTTAATGTGTATGTCTACGATAATAGCACATAAGTCTAAAAATATAGAATACATGACATTTCATCTAGGTACCTATTCTATGTTTATAGTTTAAAGTGTTTGCAGTAAAAAAACTTGAAAATCACGAAACTAAAATCCCCAATTGTGAAGTTAAATTCTTTCTATAATAGGAATTGGGGGATAACCATTTTTTCAATTCCTATAGGTATTTCAGATAATATTTTCATTACTATTTATTTTATATAATAGTATTTTGCATAGACTATGGCTGCAGGGTATATTATAAAGATCATATCAAGTGTTATTTAATTTATAATATTGAAATTTATTATCATATACATTTTTGAATTTTTCAAAATCTTTATTATTTGTGCACCATAGCAGATAACAGCCATAGTGCCGTGTTTACCATAGACTATTGTAGTGTATTATAAATAAATCATAATAGACAGATATTACTTTCTTAGTAGCTACCCATATAATCTAAAAAAATTTGAGAAAAACTTACTATATATACCTTGACAGAAACTAATAAATAAGTTTAATGTTGAATAGGTAATGGATAGTACTATAAGCTTAAATTATTATTTTTAAATAATTTTCATTTTTTTTTTTTCATGAATTTCATATTAATCTGAAGCTTTAAATATAATTATGATTAATTAATCACATTAAACATGGAAAGTAATGATTTAAATAAAAGAAGCAAATTAATTAAAAATACAATATCTTGGTAATTTATTAACATGGTATATTAATTAAAACATTCAAGTGATGTAATCAATATTTTTTAAACATTTGTTAAATAGGTTTTAACTCTTATAATTTGGGTTTAATATCAAAAGCTTCAAATGCGCCTTCTGAAGGGTCAATTAAACATGGAAAAGTATTTACCGATGGAGGTGGGCTCAACCTGAAGATTGGATCATAACGTGGAGGAACTAAAATAAATTAAAAAAATGCATATAAATAAATGATATAATTTGTTAATAAAATATTACTTGATATCATACCTCTAGCATAAGATTTAGTTCCACTATCTTCTAGTGTATCACAATCTACAAAATAAAAAATATACAACAAAAAATATTTGAAATGTTTAAAACATTAAATAAAAATATTTATTTTCCCCATTATTTTTTTTCAAATTTATATACGCCTATGTACAATAAGTAGTTCTGAAGCCATGAATTAACATTAGCAGAATTAAAGATGAAAATCTTTCCGGCATAATTCTAGTATAAATATTAATAAATTTTTTATAATTTAATATTATTTTTGAGTTAATGATAACAAAAGAATCATATTTTGTAATTTAAATAATGAAAATGCATTTATAATAATATTATGTATGTTTTTTGGGTTTTATTAACTTTCTTGTGTTTAAATAAAATGTATAGCTTAAAATTAAAATTATATATATTCATTATTAAATGTTATATTATTTATATTTAAATAAATACTGTATTGTAATGATGGGTTAATCATAATATTTTTATCAGTTGTATAATTATAGAAACTGTTTATATATTACATTTTATTAATCAAGTAGATGATTATACATAATAGATATTTAGAAAAACTACAGAAATGTAATACATTTTATTAAATAATTACAAGAGAAAGTTTTTTTATTTTAAAATAATATTTATCAAAAAATTAAAGAATAAAACAGTAAATACTTATGATAAGAACTTAATTTTTATGCATAAATAAGTTACAAGAATTAAATAAAATAAAATATTCACACAAAAAAAAAAAAGTGTAAAATATGCATAAAGAAACTATAATATGCAAATACGTAATCATAAGATAATATGGGGATTACTTACTTATATTTTTTTCCACTTGTTTACCTTCTTTATTCAGTATAATAATTTCTTCCATATCATCAGATTCTTCATTATCTAAAAATAATATTAAAATTTTTAAATTTAATACATATTAAACCTCAGATTTAATTAAGTATAATTAAATCAGCTTATTTTAAACACTACTTAGCAGAGCTAAAACTTATAATGAAATATATTTATTTTTTTAATGTAAAATTATCTATTGATTTTAATTGTATTGAGGAATCAGCAACTGAATAGATTGACCAAAATATTTTGATAATAGTATACGTTTCCTGATGCAAAATAAGTTTTTTATTAATAATAGAAAAAAAAAGTGGTTTTGCTATAGTTTGAAGCAAAGGTGGTTTAAATATATACATTTTAGTATAGTACACAATGGGTATGTTAGTGGGCAGATGATTTGTTAAACATTTGTTAACTACAGTATAAAATCTTAATTTTTAATAAAGTAATCAATGATGATGGTAGTTAAAATTTAATCAATATTAAATTAACAACTATTTTAATGATAAATTACACCAAAGAGTGGGTATTTAAACTCTATTTAAGTTAGGAAACACAGTCAATAGCTGAATAGTGTGCTGACAGGCATATAAATAATTGATTTGGTAGGGATGACAAACATGTGTTAACTGACCATCATTGTCAAAAACTGATTACTGTTGATCATGTTTCTTAACTTGAACAGAGCATAATATGTGTCAATAGCTTGCACAACTTAATTTAATACTTTCAAAGTGCTTTTTGTGATTTTAAGAAAGAAAATAAAAATTCTCTTAAAGATAAATTAAAAATATTTTTCAACAATAATACTTACTGTGTATAATACTAGTTTTTACATCATCAGAATAATTAGTGCGAGGTATTTTTCTTAATTTACTATAAGTTTCTGGAAAACATCTCTTATTCTAAACATAAAATTATTAATATAATTGAATTTGTGTAAGTATAATTTTTTTATTTATCTTCTATGTAACTAATAACTATAATAAAAGTACCTCAAGTTTACCAAATGCTTTGAATGAAATAAGATTTATATTAACTGGCACAGTTTTAGAATTAAAATGTATCCTAAAGGGCATACTGTTATCATATGGTTTAATACTATAGTTTCGATTAAATTTGGTTCTTGGTATGGAAATGCTAGCTCCTCTAAGTGCTTCCATAGGTTGCACAGTAAACACTGATCGTTTTTCTTGTTTGTTGGAGATTTCACTACTCAATAAATACATGTAACGAGCGAAAGATTTTTCTTCTTTAAGTACTTTAAAATCACGACTAAGAATCTGAAATAAAAATCATTATGCATATTATATATTAGTATAATTTTATATTTATAAGTAGCATTTATTCAAATAGATATTTTTTTTATATTAATTTAGTATTATTTAGTTGTAGTTACATTATTTACATGATGTATATAATAATATTATAATAAGTATTAAGTATCTAATTGAATGTGCATTCAATAAAATAAAAGGAGGGATTAACATAGAATACAGAAATCAAGTGTGTAATTAAATACATTCAATTTACTCTTTTAGAACTAATGAAACCTTAAGTTTTGATTTTAAATGATTATCATGACTTATAAATTTAATTATAATTATGCCCTGTTAAGAATAGTCTGTTAACTTTAATGATCTGAATAAATATACATAATAATCTTATCTTGTATGAATTGAATCACTCAAAAATATGACAAATAAAAAGGTTTAAGGTGTAATCATTCTAAGATTAAACTTTTAAGTTGTAAACTTATATTAATATAAAATATGATTAATGGTACTATAATTTTTTAATAGTCATTAAATGGGAAATCGATAAATTCTTAATGTTTACAACCTAGCTTACTCTTTTCACAAGTTTTTATAAGATAGTTCTTATCTGGACTACTTCTAATCCTTATCTACCTATTTATTAAGGTGCAACAATTTGAAAATTGTTAGCTGTTAAATTTATGTATACAATTTTAAAAATTATCCAAAA
This sequence comes from Melanaphis sacchari, assembly GCF_002803265.2. Taxonomy (NCBI): domain Eukaryota; kingdom Metazoa; phylum Arthropoda; class Insecta; order Hemiptera; family Aphididae; genus Melanaphis; species Melanaphis sacchari. The sequence continues at coordinate 548,660 of NW_020270400.1, read as the reverse complement.
TTGAAATAAAAAAACTTAATAATAAGTTAGCAGAAACGTTATACATTTTTCATTGAATACTCGATAAAAAATATTAAATACTAGGTTTATTATTTTCTATAGAAATATTTAAAAAAAAATTATTGTTAGGTAGAAATTAATGTTGACAAATATGAGATAAAATTTATGAATACTATAAGTTTTTATTTAGGTACCTAAATAATTATGATATTGTATCAACTCATACTTTAAAAAGTTAAATAAAATATACAAGAATATCATATTAAATCAAATAATTGAACTGTAATAAAAATTTTATAATAAAATATGATACAAATAATTCACCTCTAATTGCTTATCTAAAATATCTTCTTGCCACTTTAAAGTTTGTATTTCTTCTTGAAGTTTTGTTCTCATTCCAGCAGTCTTATCATCTTCAGTTGTTTCAACTCCCCTATAAATAAATATTTATTTTAAAATGTTTAAATAATAGTTAAATTTTAACCAAATTCTGAATAATATAGAGTATTTACCTCCATCTAACTTGATTTTTGGTTTTTTTTTCTATTAAACCAATACCTTCTAATACATTTGTAATATCATAAATTCTTCTTTTTTGTTTAACAGCAAGCATTGCAGTAGCCTAAAAGATGCACATAATTAATTGTAACATTTAAAATTGGTAATTTATTATTAAATTGTGCATATTTTTCAAGAAAAATTAGATTTGAAAAAAATGTATTTCTTAATTTAATCATTCTTTGTTTTATATTTTAGAGTAAATAGGGCAAATAACAATAAATTAATTACTTTGTTTAAATGCATAACTCCATCCGGAGAGTTTCGAAGAAGATCAGCAAACTTAGTGGCCAAGTTGCCCAACGATTTTTCTTGCCTACCTTTACCTAAAAGCATATCTTCAACGGACATTAATTTTGACAATGACGGACTTTCATCATCACTGCTCTCCACAAGATCCATAATGTTTTGATCGTCCATATTCACTTGAATTCAAAACGAATAAATACTTGAAATAACATTTATATATACTATAATTACTGAACAGTCACTATATAGGCCATGTTTAAATTTTAATAATATCGAATGCAACAACGACATAGGAAATTATAGATATAAGAAATCATATTATTTATATTATTGACGATTGTTATTGTCGATATTTAACACTTTATTGTCGAAGTGATATGCTCCGTGACAAAGCAGCACTAAATATTTAGTCTACACTTCTATAGATAAGAAATAAACGCTTTTATCATTATTGTTGTATTAAGTTTTACTGATAAAATGCAGTGGGGGTGATTTATTAGAAAATACATTACCTACTAATTCCAAATAATCCCAAAAATATCAAAACAAAGAAAATATGTTTCTTAAATTTTATTATTTTAATAACTATTTATTACTTTAATGTGTGACAATTACTTAGACTTTTTAATTTTTTTATTTTCTCTAAACTTTATCATCTACGTTAATAATTGTACATACAGACTACAGTTATCGAGAAAATAATTATTTTAGATTTGAAGTAGGTAGGTAGTAGGTACCTTAAAATGGCGATTCAACCAAATATGTTCACCCCATTTATTCCTTTAATAATCAATTTTTTCAAAATCTGATTTTTAGAATTTGTATGTATATTTTGAGAGTGTATTTTCAAATATTTGGATTTTTATCCTATTTAACAGTTTCTTTAGTAACTAACTCGTATTTTTTAAATTATTTTTAGTACTTACCTACGTATTCATGTATAGAAAATAAAAAGTATGTATATCAATAATTTTTACCTAGTACCCGACGTGGTGACGTATTTCTTCAAAATTTTTAATACATAATTTCTTTTTAAATCGTCCTTATGGATTTCTCTTGTCTGTCGGAACCTACTGCATTTCGTCCGCGGACTGCTGTAGTGGTAGAATAAAGAACAAGTTTTTTACATCTCTAATGTGTATTGTGTTAGTAAAATTCTGTCGATAATTCTTGAGCTGGTTCCAACCTGTCGCTCTTAAGCGTAGTTGTTGGTTTCTAGAACCGTTTTCATCCTATTGCTTTGGAATACGAATGTGAGCCTGGTTAGACGACTATCCACCCTACTTATACGACGCAGATAGTTCTGAAAGTAAGAGACATACATGTCTATGAGTCTTTTGTTGTGGACATCAAATTTGATGCAATCGAATGATGGTCTCTTTTTGCTCATTTTCATGGGCGCCCATAGATAAAATTTTAGAGAGGGGAAAAATAAAATAATTCTAAATTGTAAAATAATAAAGATTTAATGTTATTTTCACATATAAATGTAAATATGCTGTTATGCTAAGTATAATTATTAATAAAATAATAATTGATATTTGTATTGTTATATATTTCAATATATGTATAGTTAGTTAAAATAGATTTTAATAAGTACCTATATAAAAATTATTTTTATTTTATGTACTTACCTACCTGGCTATCTATGATGTTAATATACGATAAAAATCTGTACTAAAACATATAGTGTATTTTTAAAGTTATTTCATACCTATCTTAACAGTGATTTAAAAAAACAATTTGTCATCGTAATTAGATAATATCAAGGTAATGTTTATTGAATTACAAGTTCATATAATTTTTTTTCCAGGAGGGAAAAATCCCTTGTCTTGCACCCTCCAAATAGGCATCTATGTTAATTGAGCTTAATTATAGAGTGAGAAGGTAAATGAGTATTGGAAATCTTATTTAAATCTATTCTTGATTCCTTCTCTTTAAGCCAAGTAGATAAGCAAATAGCATACATGTTGGTAAGACTTAAACAATAATTATTCAAGTAAAATAAATTATAAGATTTTTTTTTCTATTGAGGTAATATTAACACTGGTTATGAGGAATCTGTATTAGTTATATATTTTAAGCTTTTAACAAAGTATTAAAATTTGATATTATTAAAGTAGGTATATAAAAAATATTTAAATGAGGTGATAAAAGGGTTATAGATCTATCCTAAAAATTGTATTTGGCTAGTCTCGTTACATGACAACTGCAATAAGTATTCAATTATAGAGTATGGTATTTGGAACTGTTAGGTACTAGAAAATAAACAGTCAAAGATTTTCATTTTTTTCGTATAATTTTACATATCGTGTTGAAAAAGCTCGATTTTTAGCGTAAGCGATGTAAACTTTCAGCATTACATGGCAGTGTTTTTATATAGATTCTGTGATCCTGTGAAAGCCACCGGTGGGTTACGAATATTTTTCGTCACGTTATAACGATGGTTCGTTTTTAGGCAATAAACTAAGACAAAGACAAATATCAACCCTGTGGAAATGGCGATGATCCCGCTGAGCCAGCTGGGAAGTTTGTAAGGATACACAGGAGCACGAGGCGATGCTTTTCTAATTACTGTGTACAGCAACGAATTGCCGAATGTGACGGAGATCTCTTGTGACGCAGCAATAGCCATGGTAAGCTGGCATATTAAACTGTGTCGCGTGGCAGAGACGATCTCGCAACGAGCAGACGGTGAATCCACGGATCGTATCACGATGTCTTCGGGTTGGACGTACTGCAAATGGAGGCCATGAACAACTACTGAGCTGTTTCCGTCTATTTCGAAGTCCACCAGATACGGATCTGGGTGCACGTGGTATTTGAGCAGTGGATTACGAACATCGACGAGTAGCGAATCATTCATGGATGAGTCGTTCTTTTTAAATGTGATATCCAGCCCAAAGTTCAATAGCTGTCCCACAACCGACGCGTTCCCAATCCCGTTCACACTAGGTGATCGACAAACCATGTACGTATCGTTAGTCGGAGTATCGCAATAACTTTTTGCGTATTGTCTGACACCGTTGGACAGGTCGACGTACAGTAGAGCGGAGGATACAACGCAAGGTTCAACGAAATGATCGCCACGGATCCACACGGAGGTACCACCAGACTCTACGCCTCCAAGTTGTTGATCACCGTCCAGTATGGGACTGGGCGTGCCACAGGTAGAGCTAACGTAAAACTGGAATATCTGTGACGACTCGATTTTCAACACGCCTCCGGTCAACGACGAGTACTCGACCACGATCGGGCCGTATGATGTTTCGTTCGATTGTGACGTGGTGCAAGTTATAGTCTCGGGTCCAGATGTCCTGGGGTTCGAGCAAACCGTTCCTGCCACTGTCACAGTTATATTTCGATTTTCTGCGAATATCCTGTGGTTTCTAATAATGATTGTTACGATCGTGCCGCCAGTTTTTGGCGCAGTCAGCGGATCGACCGCCGTCACATTTATTTCGGCACAATCATTCTTCACATACGCAGTTTTCGTGTTAAATTCGTAGTTCTTCAAGTATTGTTCTTTCTGAATCTTGCAGGTGTTGTTAAACGAACACCATCTCAAGTAGTTTGAATATCCATCATTATTCCATGCACAAGTTGCACAGGATATTTTGTGCTTCTCGTCGGTGGAACATACTTCCTGTTTATAAAATGTAATATAGTGATCGGCGACGTTGTCAAACCGTAGCATGACGTCATTGAACTTAATAAAAGTAAAATAAGTGTACGACGATGAATGGACATCCGTGAAATATGTTCTGTTTAAGTGAAATGGACATGATGATATTATTATTTCGTTGTTTGACTTGATTATATTAATTTTTTTACATTTTTTTTGTCCAACATAAAATGTACAATTATTATTGAGATAATTTGAAAAACCTATCGAATCATTAGATAACTTAACAATTAAGTTAAACACAATTTGCAAATTATTATATTTAAATTCTTTAGTTACTGAAAACTTTGGACATTCATCTATTCGAGAAGCTTTTAAACTTGAAGAGTTGAATTGATTCTCGTTTTCACAAGTTTGTTGCTCTAAAGACCATACACACATAGGTTTAATTGCACATTTGGAGCACGTCATTGAATCTGAACAATCGATTTTATTTAGCTTAGTTTCAAGTGTACTGCTACTCAAAGGAAATATCAAAATCTAAAAAAAGCAAAAATATTTATTATTTTGGATTTACATTTTAAGTACATAATTTAATTATTTTACTGTGATATTTCGGTTATAATTTTAAAGAGATCAATAGAAATATTAAACTTCATACTATTAAATACATATGCAAGTACATAACCCATAGTTATTTTATTTATACAATTTTTAAATCGCTATAATTATTTATTTCATTACTTATGCCTTATATATCTACCTAAGTAAATTTAATTTTAAAATAATGCTATTGTATATTTTTAATATTTCTATTAGAATTTTTTTATTGAATATTTATTAATATAAACAGGAAATGTATAGATAGCATTAATAGAATTTTATTTTAAATACTGAGCGTAGCGATTAATGTATTGAATTTACAATGTGGGTTTTTTTTTGTGTATTTTGTGTATATCTACCATGGTGAGTAGTCAATTAAATGTTTCGGTATTCATTTTTAGATAGAACATTGGAACTAGTTTGTACTTTGAGATAGTTAAAATTAAAATTGCCAAGTACTTTTAAATACAATCGAAAAAAAAAAAATAGGAAAAACGGGAATTTTATTGAAAATCCAATTTTTGATGAAATCTTGTTTTTTTAGTGTACCTTAAAAACGCTTAAAAATGAATTACCATAATTATTCCATATTTTTACCTAATGTTTGTATGATTATTTTATATTTATAATAAAATTTTCAAAATATTTCGATTCTTTTTGTGCTATTTATAGAATTTAAAAATCCCTAAATTTTTTTTTAAGAGTTGTTAAAAAAATTACCAAAGTTGATATGCTTTAATATTTAATACAATTTTCTTTATAAATTGTTCGTATGTTACTTCAAAAATAAAAAAAAAATACACAATTACAATATTTTTTATAAGTGTTTTAATTTAGAATTTCAATAAAATTTGTTAAATATCGAAGATTTTAAAATTATTTTATAGTTAGAAATTCACACACTTTTTTTTTGTTTATTTAAGATTTGAAAAATGATTATAAGATATTTTATAAGTTTTTCGATTAAAAAAAATTTCTACCGAGCTTCATTTTTATGAGTGTTTTTATTTGAAATGTCTAAAATATTGCATATTCACCCGTAAAATGACTACATAAATAGGAATCATATTTTCCAATTATTTTTGATATTTTACTGTAAATTAAAATCTGCATTTAGTATTTGTTTACTTACCATAATATATATAAGTAGATTATTCATATAATGTTGATTTAAATAGTTTTTATTTTCGTTTAACTTTTTGCGATCAGCCATTACGTGTTTAAAATTTTTAAGTTATTGTTCATCGATAAGTAATCATTTTAAAATAGAATCATTCTTGATTTCTTCTTCGAACTATAAAAAATAAATATTTTAATATAAATACAGTAATAAATAAAATTAGTAATAAATGATTGCGTACGTTCATCTCTTTTAGTAACACGAATGCATAAGTTTGTTCAATTACATACAATTTTTTTACCCGACCCTTAAAAACTTTACGGTTGTGTACAAAAATGAGCGCAACGTTACTAAAATATGTTATTTAAAGTATTCAGTATAAATAACTATAGTAATATATTTTTCTAACAAATATGGTAAATTTATAGTTAAGATATTAAGTAAAAAATGTGTGTTTCTATTAATTGTATTCGTATCAAGTTTAAGCTATAAAAAAAAAAAAAAAAATTAATAATAATTAAACGGCGTCAATAAAATACAAGTTACATTATATGAATAACGTATCGATATTGCCTTAATGAAAAAGACTCATTTTACCAAATAGTCAAATATTTTTATCCTAAGCTATACCTACTTTAAATTCAAATTTAATCATCCAGATAACATGTATTTTCATCATAATTAAATCTGTTTTGTCCTTTTCTTCATTACCAAACTTTTCTCAGGACTATATATCTTTAATCTTGTGTCGTATTTATTAAGTTAAATAATATACCTATCATCATTGTTGCAATTTATTACTGCTCTCCGAGACACAACATCTCTTTTCTTAAATTTATCGACTATTTGTCATCAATTAATTCGAATGTCATAATCGGTGAAGACATTAATGTGAAACACCAAGCCCGGGGCTGCTGTTCTGGTAATCTACGTGGTAATGTTATCTACAGTGACACAGTGTTGTCAATACCAAAAAATAACCCCAGGCATCGTTTGAAGAGGAACTATTACCGTATCTTGTCAAGGAACTAACTAAGGAAAAAAATATACCTATATATTGTATAATTTACGAATATAGATAGATAACTAAACAACTGTCAAGTGTTATTATTTAGTGGCTTCTTATATAAAATATGCATTCAATTTTTTTTATATCATCACATAAACTTATTGTGTTAAATAGTACATACTATATACCTATATATATTAATAAAAAATAATTAAAATTATTGAATTATTGAAATAAAACTAATAGTATAGTCAATTGAAATATATATCTATATTCATACATACAAAATACAATAAATATACAAATTATAAATTATAATCTATTGTTATTGATATCCAGTCCCCAAAAAGTTTGGCATTGTGAATAATAGTTACAGTAACGCTTATGAAACTTTATCAAAGAAAAGTAATATTTTATAAATGTTCACGATTGTGAACAACGGCTCTATGTTGTACTAAGTTTGGGTAAGTAGAGGTACGCAATCATAATTGTGAAAAACAGTTATACGCAATCGTAACACACCCAGTAAAACAATATAAAACAATTCATAAATAGATTATAGAGTTCTGAACACAATATAATGCTAAAGCATTTTTGTGGAGATTATGTGTTTCCATTTCCATAATATTTCAAATTGAATGCCTAATAAGTTGTTGTATTTAATAACTATATCTTAAACAATTTGAAATATTATATTTTTTTTTAAATATTCGAGTGAAATATATTTTTTCCATTTAATTTTAACTAAAACAATTTTTTCAATTTTAAATGGCATGAAACATTTTTTTAAATACAAATATCTTGCATTAAATTCAACGAAAAACAAGATTTTATTACTTATTATAACAAATAATTAATCTAATAATTCACATAATTACCAATATTATGTCAGAGGACTGTTGAATCCTCGCAAATTCAGGAAAGATGATTTATACAAGTTGTCGAATTACTTAAAAAAAATTAAAAAAAATAATGTTTACAATTTTAGAACTGCGGAGATGAAATCGTATATTGTGGTAAAAAATATTATTTTTATTATTACATCAAGGCACGTTATGATATATGGTCAACGGTTGCCATAATAGTGTTCATTAAATTAAAATGTAATAGTTATAATAAACTGTAATCATTTTATTATTAAAGCTAAAATAATTATCAAATGCCTTTCTTTCTAAAATAGGCCATTGATAATAAATTTATATTTTATACCCACGTAAATATTAATAATCAGTTACAAATTAGCATAAATACATTTTAAAATTTATATTATATGACATATTACATTCAGCCAAGTAAAATACTCTATTCCTATTGTTTTATTATTATTTATAGTTATGATATTATCTTTTTTTACATTTTCCTGGCTAAAAAAAAGAAAAATTAGAAGTTAAATATTTAATTATTTCCTTTTTGTTAAATATTTCTGTAAAACTTTCTGTAATATATAAATCTAATAAATAATAATTTCCTTTTTCCATTTTTTTTTTTCATATTTCTGGTAGTCTTTGTAATAGTGTTTTTATTTTTATATTTTTTAATGCAACTTTAAAAAGTAAAATAATTGGATTTTCATTGTCTTTTTATATTTTTAAATTAATATTAAGAACCTGTTTAACACTTAAAGTTGTTGTAGAATTAAAATTCAGTAAATGAGGATTTTTAGCTTTTACATTTACACCATGCCCTACTAATTTAAAATTAGAAAAATTTGTTCTAAAAATACTTTAATAACCACAATAAGTTGATTTTTAAACTAAACATTTTTTATTAACTGGTTTCCCTTAACAATTATTAAAATCTAGTATTTTTGTAACTATAATATTATCGCAAGTTGTTTTCTTATGTTTTTTTTAAATCTTATAAACTTTGTTCTCTATTTGTATAGATTATTTTCCCATAATTAATAGCTAAATTATTTTTACTCACATTCTTTATTGAAACGCAAGCAATAATCTCTCCATGGTTAGTTTAATCTTATTTCCAACTATTCCTGCAATAGAATGCGTCTAAGTAGTTATAATATTATTTATTTGAAAAATTTGTTTTAACAAATTTAATTTTATATTATAAAGTATTTATAACATCTATTAATGTAATGTTTTGTAGAAATAAGTTAATTAATGTTATTATTTATCATAACATATTTAAAAAAAAAAAAAAGAAAAGAAAAGTTTTTAAAAATCCAGTCTTTGGAAATTTTAAAATCTTAAGATCGATTTATGCAACACACTACTTTTTGTCAATTTCCGAAATCCATGGTATTGATTTTACAGCTCAAACACTTTACAATAACTCCCAAAATCCGTAGAATTGGTTTGAGTACTCAACAAACATAAGATTGGAATCTTTATTTTATATTTTAAAAATTGTACAACTTCTAAAACCTAAGGAAAAATAATTGTATACGAAAAATATTGTAAAGAGTAGTTGATATTGGGTATAGTTATAAATACAGTTTAGTTTTTTCTTACGTGTATGATTTTTTGTGATTATTTTAGTTTATGATATTTTTGCACATTGTTTTCTTAATTTTATATTTGTGATGATGTGTGAAGCACTGAAGCATAAAGATTCCGCGCTTTAAAATAGGTGCCGAGTTAGAATCGATATTATATATTTACTTGTATTGTTTTATATTATATCTGAAATCCATAAAATAACTTGGGCAGATATTTTTTTTTTACGTTTCATGATAGTTCTAAATCGGTTAGAGCCAATCATGTCAGTGTTTGTACCGATATTTTAGACTTACTTAATAGTGTTTTACTTTATTGCTAAAATTTACATAACACATTTAAGGTTTAAAATAGCATAAAATGACAAAAGGTATTAACTATTAAGTAATATAAGAGTAGAATATAGAGTAAATAATTATAATTCTTATTGTTCATAATCCGTTTAATTTTATTTCATTGTTCCGACTAATGATTTTATTTTAGAACTTCTTATCTATAAATCAATATTCAAATTAAAAATTTAATTTTGGTTAATGTAAATTTCTCATTTTCGCTACCGACTTCTTTTTAATCAAAAATCCATTTTCCTCTACTCTCAAGTTTAAAATGTTTATTGAAAATTTGATAATTACGAATAACGACAACACAAATGATAAATGTAGTCAGTTTAGCTACTGTAAAACAAAAATATTTCATTAAAACTTTTTATCGTTAAGATAAAAATATTTATCTAGGTATTTGAAGTATTCAGAATTTTGTAACACTATGCGGTGGTATTGTTTGTAATTAGTAAATATAATATAACAAATAAAACCTTTAATTAATTACAATAATTATTTCGATCCAGTATTGGTTATTGCTTATTTGTGTTCGGTTATTATTAATGCAATTAAAAATATTTTTTTGAATGTTTTGTTTTTATTATATAATATGCACGTATAATAATTAAATAAATCAATACTTTATGATATATCATAATATAATATAGTATAATATATATATATATATATATATATTTGAAATTAAATTATTTAAAAAAAAAACACTGCTTATTTGTTTTAAGAACACTTAAAATTTCACCTGAGATGCATGGCACATTTAGAAATTATTAAATTATAATAATAATATACAATAATAATATTAATAATAATCATATTTAACGGTGGTGGTCATCAGTGATGTTTGGTGGAGGCTACCGTCAATATAGACGAGTGGAGCTCGAGTGCGGCTAGCACGTCTTGTTTGTGCCGAATGTACATGCGGCCGTCTCGCCACGGGTGAGTCAACTGTAGCGGTTTGAAGTCATCTCGCAGACACCGTTCTCGGGCCCCGGTCACGGATACTAGACAGAAGTTACCGAACTCGGTGCTTGGGTATATGGGCCCGGTCTTGCCTTTGACCACCACGGACATGTTCAGCTGCTGCAGGAACAGCTGGACCACTTCGCGGGCCGACGTCGTCGGACTGATGTGCAACTTCAGACTGGTGGGATGTGGCAAACCCGTGTCGTACGCGGCGCATACCTGTGTGACAACAACCGTGGTTATCGGAAGACCAGAAGTTACGCGTGTATCGATACCGCGGCGGTATTGCGGCAGTTACGAAAACTACTTACCTCAATGATCCCAGGAGCGGGAACGGGTACTAGCGATTCGCTCTTCATCGTTGCGTCGGAAAACCCTTCGTCGTCTACTTTATTCACGTCCTTAGCCCTACGCAATAACAAGTTATAATTCCCGTATCAACGTGATAACGAAATATCCTTAATCTCGAGTCGACTATAACGACTATAGTACTACACGCATAGTTGTTATAATATTATATATTGCATTATCGACAAACTTACGTTAAATGATTGGTCTTGGACGATAGGTCGGTTAGATCCGACGACTGTCCCTCATTGAACTCCGGTTCGTCTTTGCTGTCTGAAACACAAATCATAGATAAAATCATGCGAAAAGCAATCGCTTACAACACTATTGGCGTACCATTGCTAGTCTCTGACGAACAACTCTTTTTTTTAGCCAACCCGTACTCGCGGTCGTGGGCGGGCGGCGATAAGTATTGTTCGCTGCGACTTATCTCCGGGCACACGGATTCCAGCGTCCGCATCGAGTTCAATCCCGGCCCCGGCCAACTGCCACGGGACTTGACCAATTTCGAGTCGGGCAATTGTAACAACTGTGAAACGTATAACGCGTAAGGTTATAATAATAATAATAATAATAATAACCATCGGTGTATACCGAACGGTCGTAGAGTCATAGAGAAGTATGATATTTGGTCGGGGAGCGGGGAGGGTCGTTTACCGAGTTGCTTTTGGCGGACTTCATTTCCAATTGACTGTTGCTGGCGCTCTTCGAACAGTTGGAGTTGGACACTTGCGTCTGGAACAGTCGTTCGCGCGCAAAGTTCATCACGTCTAACAGCCACCGCAGATGTTTCCATGCGGCGTTCAAGCTCGTCTCGAGCGACTCCACGGTGTCCAGCCGTTGCTTGGCCGTTTCCAGGTCGGACGAACTCCACGCTTGTCTGATCGAGTACCTGGCGTCGTCCGAGTCTAGCTGCACGACACTGGAAAGCCGGGCGTACAGGAGCAACGTGTCCGCCCGGTACGTGCCGAAGTGTATCATCTCGAACACCTGCACACTAAGTGGAACCAGCTCGATTCGGTGAAGGTGGACGGCCGACTGGCTGCCCTCGCCGACCGCGCACGCCACCTCGGCTGGCGGCACGATCATTATGAGGCTCACGTCCCGGTCGACCTCGATCACTTCGCTGGTGTACACTCGCTGCACTGTCCGTTTGTCTTTCGGTATCTGGACCAGCGAAAACAGCCGGTTGGTGGCCATCTTGAATTGCGAAGCGAACCCGAGACACGTGTAATCGCACGGCGCACTGGCGCCCTGCTGAAGCCACAGCCATTCTTCCCTGTAACGAAACCGATTTGTTTACGATTTTCCGACCCATTGAAAATATTACTAGCCTAAAATACTATAATAGCGGGTAAAATCGTTTGCGGACAAAATGTTAATATATGTTTGTGCACAATCGTGGAGGAAACGAGCTTGAACGGAAATTTATGATACTGATGAACATAACGATGCGTTGTAAACCACATAAGCTGATAGGCCCTAATGGTTACAACAAACGCTACGTTTGTACGCAAAAGATCATATCAATAATGCTATATACTTTAAAATATGTGTAGGTAAAAAAAAATAGTTTTTAATTTTGATAAAACTTATTAACTTGATTTAATTTTTAAATGAACAAAAACTTAGTATTATAAATTTACCCGAGTATATTATATAATATTATATAAGTTATAAACTAAAAAAAAAAAAGAAAGAAATTATGGTTATAGTTTACAATTAATTTGGTATATTTGTATATAAAAAAATTCATCTACATTATGTTTATCTTAAGTCATTTTTACAAATTTAAATTTTTTACTGTATCATTAGCGCAAAGTATAACTGAGGTTAGGGGTAATACAAGTATATTCATTGCATTGTTGATTTTTATATTAATTTTGCGTTGAGTATATGAACAGTTCATTGATTTTGGAAATATTTTTCTTTATTTGCAAAAATGCCCCGAATTCTTGATTTTTTTTTAATATTTATGTTTTAAATTCTGATAGCCACTCAGGTATGTGAGATGAATCGTTTACAGTGAACATTAATTTGTACTTACGCGGTGACGTGGGGGTTATCACGTATCTTATAACAAACGGGCATGTTAGGATTTTGCAATGGCACCATGACGTGCAACATGTCTACTGAGCTTCTCATTAGTAAGTATCCGACATATAAGCCTTTCTGCAGCTTGGCGTTGCTTGTTTGGTAAAACATGATTTGGTCCTAATGTGACAAGAAGAATTGTACCTTTAGTGTTAATACGATTCAATTAAACTTAGTGAGCTTAGATTAATTTACTTGGATAGATGATATCAGCAGATCGGTAAGATTGTCAGAACGAGACGACTTCTTCAAAATCTTAGCCATCGGCGTCCATTTCAGGTTGACAACGTTTTTTGGCTGACATACGTTATTTACCGTACATATCACAGTTGTGCCGTCCGAGTCACGGATCGGTTTATAGTAAACTTTACCTAGGTCTTGTGTATTGAAAATGTCCTGAATTATTTAAAAAAATGTTATAAATACATTATTGTTAATTTGAGATCGTTTTCGATTCATATACAAGACCGACAACTTACTTGCATCTGGGTGACAGCTTGGATAAGTTTCGCCCTGAAGCTGATCGAACTATTAGTCGATTTCTCCAACTCGTCCTTAAACCATTTGAGATCCTTCCACGCGAAAGCTATTTTATAGAACCAATGGAAATCGTTGAGCATTTCTTTTGGGTACGTATCGTCAATCTCTACCACGGGTAGGTAGTCCTCGTTGGTTACTAGAACTTTGTCTTCGTGGTACAGCAGACAAGAAAGGTATACACCTCTGAAATTAAAAAATAAATAAATGTCATATAAACGTAATTCATTGAATTAAATAAAGAAAAATGTATTAAGATAATACCTCCGGAGATTCTTATGAAGTTTAGTATTGCCGCTAAATAACTGCTTAAACGTCGGCGGCTTTCTTCTTTTCATATTCGATATGCAGTCATTTCCACTGACTTCGAACAGAGACCTGTGTAGGTCTGGACGAATGGAGATCATTTTGTCAAGTATGTCATCCATCTTAACTTTCATCGCTGAGGAACATCGACGAGATTCTTGACAGACGTCCCACCAACCTAAAACCAATTAACAGTAGCAATTAGATCACAGAATTGAATAATATTAAAAGAGTTAAGCTTACTTGAAATAGTGACAGAAAACGGAGTTGGGTATTGATAGTCACTAAAATCTTTCAAATTTCCTGCACTGCATCGGAAGTAATAGGTCTTTCCATGCTCCAAATTATTAATGGTAGTTTCTCCGTCGGTTGCAGGTAAACATTTAGACCCTGTTAAATTTGTAAAGGATTCTGATGTACTCCATTCAACTGAAAATAAATACAATATTATAGAAAAAAAAGGTTATTATTTAAAGTATATAATTTATGAAAAATAAATCTAAATAAGTGGTCAAGTTTAATTTTTATGATTTAACAGCGATAGAATAGTTTATAAAAAATTAGTACCTACAATTTAATATGAACGGTTTATATTGTGAGAGATTATTATCTTTATTAAAGATAATTTTTACCATTGTTAGGTTATTATATAATAATGTAATAAAATTATAGTATAAATTTGATATGTAAATTAAAGATTTCTATACTATATATTTGAATTGTATAGTGTAGGATTTTTATAGTAAAAAAAAATTATATTAATATTTAGAACATAAAGTCTATGTATTATATGCATAAATTATATTAAATTAATGGAAAATATTTATTTTAGGATTTTATTTAGAAGACAAACGAATACCGTTAAAATAATAACTTCAATTATTTTGTGTCTAACGTAAAATAATCGACTAAGTGTATTTAAAAAGTTTGAGTTGAATTTTTATTGTTGCCCATAGTTGTCACTTGTCGTATTTATTCATTTTTTAGTACTACGAAATTCCGTACATATAAGACAAAATATATACATTTCAGAATACATTCTCAATGTTGAAAATACACAATATTCATTTTATAAATTAATACACGTATTATTATTTATTTGAATATTATACTGTATAATATATTAAATGTAGATCTATATGATCAGGTTTTGTTTTTTCATAATTTAAAACTTTATTTTAAGTATCATTTTTAATGAGAATTTCACCAAAGAGCAGACTTTATGTCTTTAATAAATATAATGTTATGTTTACCGTTAAATTTAGTACATATAGCGCTTTCTGGGTATTCAGCTTCTATACAAGATACCCTGACGTTATTGTTTCCCGTTACCTCTAGGATCATTTTCTCTGGTTTATCTGGCGGCTCTGTAAAAAATAAAGTTTAATTAATTTAACTTAATATTGTCGTATGTAACATGACGGGTGCTTTTAATATTATATACATTTATAGAGTTCTCTCGGTGCTATCACCGGAATGTATATACACAAAACAAGTATAACGGTTTCACGAACAATAGTCGATCACGGTAAACATTATTTATGTATTTTAATTTTTAATAGCGTAGGAATATTGTGCATAATAATGATAATATAATATTGCTCTCATAAAACAAATTTAATTTAATTTTATACGTTTAATACCAATATTTTCCGTAAGGCTATATTTTGAAATAGAAAAAAATAATAACAAGCATCGTGGTCGTTTCGATTTATTCCGTATGTATTCAAAACAAAATAAAAACTGAAAAATGTAATAATGTCAGCTCGAGATTACAAATAATTATTTTACATAACAATTTAAATTTTTTTATGCTCTAAATTAAAAAACTTCATACTCATTTTCCGTAGTCAGTACAACATTAACGCTATATGTATAAATATATTATGTATCTAAATATATATTTTATGGATAATACACAAAACTGTTATCCTCTTAACGTTAATTTTTATTTTTCTAAGACTGTAGAACTCGAGTACACAATTCTTTGAATCCACAAAACCTCACGTGCATAAATTTGTTTTTCTTGTTCGTATAGTGTACATTATACTGTTTTTTCTACGAATATCTGAAAGTCATTTCACAAGTATATTCTCATCGACATAGTTTTTCATTCAAAATAAACATCATCCATGTACTGTACGTGTCAAATCGATCTTTCATTCTCTCTCGAACTATTTTAAGTCAGATTTCGTCCAAAACAGTGTAAAGGTTAAACTTACTAGCGTGTTCGAAACCAATACGCATTTTTTTCAAGCCTCTTTTCCGCCTTTCCCATAATGCTAGCGATTTGGTTTGTGAATCATCTTGGCTACCGCTACGCCTGAGTCCTAACACTCGATCTTCGGCTTCTTCGAGTAAATTCGACAGGTGCGTTTCTAAGTTTTTCATGCTGGTCTCTAAATATTGACAATAAAAATAAAGTTCATTTAAAGTAACTTATTTTCTTTTAATAAATATTTTGATTTTCAATTTCTTAAATGTTTTTTTATTTACCTTCTGTAGCTCCGTGAGTCAATAGAAGTCGAACCAGATCTCGGTTGTTGCTCAGAAAAGCCACGTCGAGAGGAGTCAACCCATCGCTGTTTACACTGATTAGAAAAAAAAAACCAAAACCTCATTGATGAATTATAATATGCTATTAATGAATTTTTATAAGATTTACCTGTTTACTTGAACCTCGCATGTTGTCAATATGTTTCTCGCTTTTTCCAGTTGACCGTGTTCCACGGCGGCAAACAGACCTAAAGCAATTACATAACAAACGATTAAACAACTCCAGACCGTAATAATGTTAAACATGCGTACACATAAATGCATAATATTGTGTTAAATACAATTGTGTACTATATCTATGTGCAGTTTTCCGTCAGCTTTAACGAACCAACTATGAAGTTATATGACTTGGTAGAATGTCCTTAACGGGTTCATAAAATAATATACATATAAACTGTTGCTGAGACGTCCTAATGAACTCGAGATGTCTAGTAATGCAAATATATTTCAGTCACCTAATGGGGGTTGTATACAATTTAATTTTCTCGGAATTTTGCGAAAACAGCACTGCAATTATATGAAGTCGGGAATTTGACAAAACGCCTTACAGTTGCCAAATAAACTAAATGTCTCGGGACATCTTGCACACAAGGTTTACCACATAATTTAGGTGCTACGGGATAAGTGTAAATATAAATGTTTAGATTACCGTGCAAATGAATGTTGATGTTGTGTACTTGAGATTCTCGCGCCTTTGGGTGGTGATGTTGACGTTGTTTTGTCTGTGTTTCCGAGTTGGAGTTATTGTTTTTTAGTGACGATATTGACGTTCCTATAAACATTAATATATAATAAGTTACAGCGATACCAATAAATAAATTACGATAGTTTTATTTATGTAATGATGAGTTTCAATTTAACCATTTACATTAATTTCTATGTTAGACAAAAGGGTTTGTCTATTCCTACATGAATTTCATTAAATTAGAAAATATATATTTATATCGAGAGTAGTGATAATCTATTTATTCCAATTTATCTCAGTAAATTACAATTTTTTTATTTTTTATTTATAGCAACGATTCAAGAATATTTCAGCGATACATTTGACATTTTAAAGTGCAATTTTAAAACATTAGCAACTACTTAGTAGATCATAAATATTTTCACATAATATGGAACACTTTAATTAAACATATGTGGTTTATTTTGTATACATTTAATAACATAGAGATGCATTCATCACTTATGAACCATAAAATATAAAAAGTCATAAACTTTGAAAGGTTAATAAATCAAATAAATAAGTGTATTTTTTTTCTTAGACCTCTTATATAAACGTTATGTTGTATTTTCGCAATTAACCAGGACAATAATAAAATAATTTGGTATAATTTATCTTATTTTTCTTATTCAAATTTAAAACAGAATATATCTAATTTTTACGAAAATTGGTGGTACATAAAAGTTATTAATACAGTGTACAACGGTTATCTATAAAACGATTGTCTATCCTAAATAGCAAACATGTATACATACATTTCTTAACAATATTCAATATTAGGTAAATCTTACTAATATAATATCATCTTAATTAGAAAATAATGTATACAAATATTTTTAAAATAAATATATTTAAAAGAAGAATAGGCACTCATAAATATTACGTACTTTATGACGTGCTTTTGTGAAGTATATCTGTGAAATGTTTACATAAAAGATTTATTTATAATTAGTTTTATTTTATTTTGTATTTACAATGTGGAAGGCAACGGAAAAACATTTTTATTATTCAATTGTACCTATATAACAACAACTTCAATAGAAATATAGGGTACAGTCGACCAATCATAAGATTGTAAAAAATTAACAAGAACAAATATATTTAAGATAAATTGAAAAACTCGATAACTGTATTTTCCAATAGTATTTCAAATTGTAGAAGTTTTATTGCAAATTTTTAAAATATCGAAAGTTCATAGACAAAAGGATAGATTCAAGATTGTATAAGGAATTGGTTTATTTTAAATTAATATTCATATTCAAATTTGGTAGCAGCCTTAATTTAAAATTATAAACAGTATTGTCTTATAAGTATTCCGAAGGTATGGTTACGTGTCCTAAAACGTCAGATTAAAAACTTTTGCGTTTGCATTCATTATCAAATTCGCTAGTTAATATACACGGTATAACGGTACTGTTTCGTAAGACACGATTTTGAATTCATAATAAAACGAAAAATAACAATATTCTTTAAAAAAATTATACGCTTGAATACAATGCGAACTTAAAGTGTTTTGCTTTTGGGGAAGAATAAAACACAAATCATCAACTACACAGGCCTTGTCAAAAATGTAGTGAAAAACATAATATTTAACAGGGAGTTGGAAACACTAATATAAAATGTTTCAAAAATTAAATTCCGCGGCTTATTTTTATAAAACTAAATAAAACAGTGAACGAGAGGGAAAACAAATTAATAAAAGGTCTATACACAGAATGTAAATTACGTGTATGAGTATATGTGGGGGTGATTCACGTGTACCTACACATGTTCATTAATAACGGCGTGAACGACGCAGGGCGGTTACGATATGATATATACCTATCAATGTATAATAATATGCACGTGCGAAACAATAACTGCTTTATTCTGTTTCGCGTGCATTTCAAATCGTTACGTTATGAACGACAGCACGTTTCCATAATAAATTACATTATATAGTATTATTATTATTAATATAATTGCTCGACGCAATGGTGACGGTTTAATATGGACGCTGAACGTATATTAAAAATGAGAACATTTTTAAATCGTTTTTATTTATAGTATTGATGGATTTCCAATCCCATGTAAAAAAAAGGGTGATTTTCAGAAAAAAAATTACAGCAGTTAAACAAAAAACAAACAAAAATAAAAAAGCCAAAAGTGATTAGGACATAATTTTTAAATTGCTAAACACACAATCACAATTTATGCATAGTGTACATTATTTATTCACGATTTTTATGAAAAATAAAAATAAATAATAGGTTCTATATGGTTAATGTGATCAATCATTAAAGATTATATTATGAGCTTCAATATTATACAAGAATTAGCGATGTGATAATATTAGTCTAATGGCCATATTAAATTGACGATGTATTACTATACCTAATATTTGTTAATTCTGTGAAATATATCTAAGGCACTAAATGTTAAATTTTTAGAGTAAGATCTTCAAAATTGCTCAGAAAGCCAGAAAAATGTCTATTATTATTTTATACCAAATTGTAATCGCTTGTGTTCATTTAAAATTTATTATAGTAATGTACTGTGAAGAATGGTATGAACATAGGTATAGGCAATCAACAATTTTACATATTATGTATATAATTAATTACTCATTATACCAAATAACTTTAACATTAACATAATTATTATATACTATAATCACTATTATTTGAAACTCGAAGTATCATAAGGCGGATTAAATGTGCGTGGACGTATTATAATTGCAGATTATTGTTGAGCTCTTATTATTGCATCTGCGAGTAATGCAAAATGCTGATACCTCACACTGGGTATCATAAATAATATTATGCTATTGACGATAAATTTGTTGAAGTTAATATTAGTCAAGTATAATAACACGTTATGCGTTACCACATTGTTAAACAAAGCTTACTGTTTATAAATTATAATATACATACATAACTACCTACGCTCGTTTTAATATTTTATGAAAATTTTAAATTCAATCAAAAAAAAAAAAATATTTATGTAAATTAGCATTGTACTAAAAAATAATATATAAATTGTTCTAAAACTAAAAAAACCCACAAACAATATCTGACTTAATAAATTATTCAAAAATCTCATTACAAAATACTAATAGAATAGTCTGTAGTGAGACGTTTAGCTGCACATCGTCATTACACGCGAGTCGTGTTCGTAAACGTATTCCATGAAGATCGGGGGTCGAATATAAGAACTCACTGACTCTCCGAATCCATGACTCAGAAGGCTGAGGCGTATACATTTTAATATTAAAGGTCGCTTAAAGAAAATTTTCTATTTATAAGTCATGTAAACAGATTAGTGTACCTACATCTCATGTTTCATCGTGTGTCGATTTTTCTGAAATCAAGTCAAAAGTAAAGATAAAACTTAGATCATAACGGCGTACAAGACTTTTTTTCTCGACGGTTGTTCAACAACCTCAATGACTCGATAAAATCTAGGGCTCGAGGATCCGACCTAACCCCTACCCCACCCACTCCTCCCGTCGATTCCGCTCACCGGACAACAAACACGACCAAATCACCCTCTCACCAAACCTGACCTGACCTGACTTACGCGCGACCCCGTACACGAACCTTGGTCGGTGCCGAACCGTCTGCTCTTGGCGATCGCGCAGCAGCGCGCCGATAACCGCGACGACGACCGTTTGGCCGCGCACGTCGGCGGCAAGCGGTCGTCGCCGGCGCCGATGTAGAAGCTGGTGACGGGCACGTCGTACATCCGCATCCGGTTTGGCACCGGGTCGTCGACGTCCGAATAGGTGACGTTCGAGTAACCGACGGCCGACGACCGGCAACGCGCGGCCACCCGGCCGGCGGGCGCGTCTTTGAGTATGCCGCGGCGGCCGAACGCAGCGGGGCCGCCGATCGGACCGTGGTAGACGCGCTCGTCGAATTTCACGCGCTTGACGACAGGCGGCGGCGGCGGCGCGGCACTGCCGGCCGGCAACGGCGCCGACGTTCTCCTTGTCCTGGTCCGTGGCCACCGTCCACCCGCGGCGCCTCAGCCGCTGGCTGAACCGGGCCAGCGACGCGCGCGAAAACGACGACACCCTGGACACCGCTCCGGTTTCGCAACGGTCCGCCGGTATGAGACGCTCAAAGTCCGCCATGGTAACGGACGGACGGACGAAAGTGCGGCGGCGGCGGTTGGGTACGAACAACGCGTTACGAGTGTGTCGTGTTGACGCGGACGCGACCGTTACGCGTGCAGACGCAAACTGCGGACCCGTGGCCGGGTGCGCGAGGCCGGCGGCGAGCGGGCCCCCCCGAAAAGAGCAGATGCTCGCACGACCCTCGCCCCAACCACCCGTGCCGCGTGCCGTCGGGGATATACCGCTTCCTACCGGAGACTGGTTTCCCGTACGCGCAATATTATTCATGATGATATACGCGAGCGCGCACACACACGTCACGGCGCCGTCGCTATTATGATTATTATTACCGGCCGTACCAGACCCTCCGGTGAGGTACACACACATGTGTGTGTGTGTGTGTGTGTTATGTACCTTTTCAGTGGGTCACGGTCGACGAACCCAAGATTACGGTTTTATGTTGTACAGAGTGATTCGCCGAGCGCGCTCACAACCCCGTTTTTTCCCTATTCAACGTACCTCGTTCGAATACCGATTTTCCTCGAAATTTTCCGGTACTCGCAAAGATGATATTCCGAAGTCTCGAACAATTAAAATCAATACGTCGACAATGTAAAATGTCCGAGTATGATGAATTCTAGAACCGTTTTTAAGGACCAGTGCCCTACTTAGTGTAGTTATATGTACGTATCAATGATTTTGTAACTGCTCGTACGAATATTTTGACTTGGGCACATGAAATTTTCAAAAACATTAGCTGCCTATTTATAGGGGAAAAGATTATATTAATATTTGAAAAATAAATGTACGTCTATGTATAATCATAAAACACGCTTCATAAATAGTATAAAAAATCCAAACAATTATAAATATACTTAAAATTGGTAAAAAATCTGAATTTGAATAAATAAATAAATTTAAAAAATAGAGTTTAAAATGCTTGGTGAATCACTCTGTATGATAAAATAATAATAATAATAATGACGTGTCATACACGAATGCACTTCTTGTGTATGTCATAATATTATACACGCGCGCATAACATACAGAAGACGTATTTGCATTCCCCGCATTTCTGATAGTTTTCGTTGGTTCTTAATAATAGACAATAGTTACTACAGAAAATAATATTCATCAGCTATCATATAGAACTTAGAGACTCTGTTATTTATTACAGTATTGTACGCACATGATAGGTATGATTTTTGAAAACAGTTGCCCGTTTTTGGTTGTCTTTCAGCTCGCCGGAGACCGGAGTAAAAAGTAAATAATTAATTTTGGAAACAGTCCAGAAAATTTGTTAATTATATTGTTGGATGGGTCTCATATTTACAACTGTTTTTGAAACTTTGGTTTTTTATTTAACAATGTTTGAAATTCCGCTTTTTCGAGTTTAAAAAATAAGAAAAATATTGTTAATAACAATAGATGTACATATTATATAGATATACTCATTTACTTTTTAAACAGTGTTGGAGTTGGTTATGACCTGACATAATTACATAATTGGGCTCAATGAAGAATTCAGAATATTTTAACAAATAATTGTTATTTTTTAAATTTTCATTTTTACAATAAAATAATAGTATAATTTTTCAACTCTTATTTTTAAAATTTTAAAATTTAATATAGGCAACGTTAATTAATAACTGCATGTTAATAATATATAATATGAATTAAGATACGCTTCTCGAAACTTAGTATTTGACTGTAACGATCCTGTTGATCGTTTGATGTTTATATGTATAGGCATTATAGTACTTCCAAAAACATCTTTATATTACGATGAAAAGTAAAAAAAAATAAAAAAACATTAAACAGCTGATAATGAGAAAAGAACCATTATGTTAGTAGAATACGAAATTTGTAACACCTGTGAGTTACCTCTACGCTCATTATAACGACCCTTAAATTTCTGTAAAATGACACTAGGCGTACCACAGTCGAATGATTAGACTTTTGACACGTGCTATATTTAACTTATATAACATACAATTAACATAAACTAATTTTTACATTTTAAAAAAAAAGTTGAAAATATTATATATACTAATATTTTCTTGAATAAAAACGAAATTTAAAAAAAAATAATAATTTTCTTTAATATTCCAAATTCTTTATTCAGTTGAAATTTTTTTTTTTTATGATTCAAAATCATAAGTCATCATTCAATTTGAAATATTAATAATAAATCGCAACTAGATTACAAAAATATGCTCATTACAATTTTTATTTAATAAGTATTTAAAATTAACTATGTATAATTAAAATGTATCTTAAAGTTGAATATTTAACTGACATTATACTTTTAACGTTCAACATTTTTGCCATGGAGAATTATAGGTATAATAATATCTCTCTTTTAAAAGGAACTGAAATGACAGATATTAAAATTATTATTAACATAAGTATATTAAAATCATACCTGCTTGATACATTTCATAAAACTTAACTTCATTAAGTGAAGTTAAATTAATATTTTTAAATATTAAAAACATTTTATATTAACATTATAGTTATATAAAGATATTAGATATCAGAAAACCTAATTTCATTCAAGATAGTTCTTTGAGTTTTCCAATTTGTTGTACCATAAATAAGCACGCGTTACAAAATATATTAGAATACTAATAACTGATAATTGATAACTTAAATGAGAGTCTGTAATCACTAAATTTAACTTAAAAATTACAACGAATTGTATGTTTAAACAATTGATTATTTACAAGATTATTTTTTTATATTGTATTTCGTGACAAAAACAACAATAAGTACGAATAAAAAAACAAATTCAGAGTATTCCAAAATCAATATAGATTTAAATGAAAAAAAAAAGTCATGAAACATTATATATTTTTTATGGACAAACTATTTTTTTTTTTATTGTTTATGAAAATTGTTCATGTAACTTAAAAAAAAAACTAACAGAAAACATTTTTCGTTTACATTTAACACGTATGACACTGTAATATTGAAGGTACGCGTTGTGTAATAAAATACGCATGGGTTAAGTTTCTTTTTTTCATATACAATAAAAATAAAAACAAATGTTTTAATTAATTTTACACCATTAACTTTCCGAATGATAACTACCATTGTTAACATGTAATCCACAAGTATTGAAGCAGCAGAATATTTCTAGGATAGATTCTAGGATTCTTAAAAGTTACTAAATGTTTGTGTGTTTATACAGTATAGTTTTAATAACACAAATTTAGAAATTGTGTAAGAAAAAACTTAAAATATCTATTTTCAGGAAAAGCACTACACATAACGGATTACTTTTAATATAATATTTTAAATAATAAACGTTAATTAATTGAAAAGTACAATTCAAGTGTTCATCAAGTGACTCGATTAAATTTAATTAAAACTATAAGATTTATATGAAAATATCAACATTTAACAATAAGAAAACTGTTAATAATTATAATTATCACTATAGAATAAAAATAATATAATAATGATTTAAGTAATTTCATTTAAATGATTGAGCCGAGTAAAACGTTATCAAATAGCAATACTGAAAACATTTGCCAGTTTTAATCAAGCTGTTTTTGTTATTCTGTTAACATCACATTAAATAAGAAAAAATAAATCCTAAATACGGAAACATAATCCTCGGGATAACCATAGCAATCGTTGATTAAACAGACTGGAAATTGTATTTCACTTTTTTATTCCTGTAGAAAATTCGTTTAAATCCATTCGAACGAGTCTTACACGCCAATACTTCGTGACTTGTCATGCACGTAAAACGACTTCGGATGTAAAACAAGAATAAATACAAACCATAAATATATACTTGAAAATGTATATATTTTTTTGTCTATATAATTTTATTCATTTACTTATATATAATATACGTTGACGAACAAATGACAATGTGAATATTTACGTCATATAATATAATATTATTAAAATATATATTCCTCTTCATGCTACAGTCGTGAATACAGGCCACTTATAAATTATTTTAATATATGATAAGACAGAACTGTTTAACTAACAACCAAATTAGAAGATACGAATAAAACACATGAAACGTAATGACATGACAGAGGTACGCCGTAGACCGTGTCAATTGACACTACTTCAAAATAACGAATTCGTGGCCTGGTACCTCCTAATGGGTTTTAAATTATAAGGAGATCACGTGACCAATTTTATTTCAAGCCGATGAGGATGATTGTTTGGAATTCAATTTCATAAACATGTTTAGGACTAATGAGGATTGTGAGAGATTTTTGTGGATGTTTTTTATAATAAAATAGATTGTAATATGATATACGTAATTTATGTAATTTTTGAATTTCTGAAACAGTGCGCGTGATTATTATTATTATTGGCCATTGATTATTCGCGAATAAGTGAAAACTTATTGATTGGATGGATGTGGTTTGGTTTTCCAAAGCTGAACCCCAAAGTTAAGCAACTGCAGGTTAATGTGAGACGAATTATTCATCGGAGAGGAATTATTGTATCTTGCCTAAATTACTATGAGGTTTAAGTGTTTTTTTTTATAATAGTTTCGGTACAATTCATAGTCTGCACATGAATTGCGTCCCGATATATAAAAATCGATAAGAAGGTACATGAATTGCATCCGGCTTTATCTAAATGACTACATGAATTGCGTCCGACTTTATCTAAATTACTACACGAGTTGCGTCCGACTTTATCCATACGACTATTTTATAATTATATTTTTTTCCCAGTTCTATTTCAAATGGTAACTTTTAAGCAGATTATACTTTTAGTTTGTATACAGGAAGGAAAATTATGTTTTTACGTCTTATAATTTTTTATACTACTTTAATTTACATAGGTACCTACTTGTAATTACAAAAAAACCATGTTTTTAACCTACCGATAGTTATAATGTGCTTTAGACAATCTTAAGTCTGTAGGAAAATTATGTTTTTACAATTTTACGTTGGGACGCAACTCGTGTACTCGATAAATATTACTGGGACGCAATTCGTGTACTCGATAAATATTGTGGGGACGCAATTCGTGCGGACACATAGACCACAGGTAAAGATAGATAACCTATACGAAATATCAATAATCATATTATTATTACTCTAATAGTCTAATGACGTTCGGAACATAGTAATATTATACAAAAACTATGGTCGGGTTGCACTAGTGGGACAGTTTTCGAGCGTTTAGATAATTCAGTCTGACCACGCGATACCGATTTTTTTTTTTGGTGTAAAATCGCTATACGTTTATTGACTCGAGCACGCGCGCAACTGGCGATATTAATTCTTTTTAATAATATCTGTCGGTCGTTGTCGGGCAAACACCATCCAAACGACGTGCTATTACAGCGAATTCAGCTTAGTTGTTTATTTCAACGTCATATATATATTGTAATACAATCATACGTATAGGTGTATCCTAGTAGGTAACGAGGTTTTGAACTATTTATTTTTTTTCACCGTGAAAACGTTGAAATCCTAATTGCACTCGCGCAACGTGCCGTGTACAATTCACACCACAATCAATTAAAAACATTGAAAAACTATAATGAGTTCTGTTCGAATGTCTACAATACGTATAGATTATAGGTGTACCTACATATAGACGAATTATATACTCCGGACACGCTGCGGTGATTTCAACCCGAAACGACAGCAATTAAATTGAAAACCAATAGCGGCAACGACGTAAGTTTAATGCGGATAAACTGTAAAATTGTTGTATGAAAATATAACAAAATTTATCGACGCGAGTCTCCGGCTCCGAACACAATGCGCCGCAGAATATTATTGTTATAATAATATTGTTATTGTCGAGAAGTTTAATAGAGTTTTACTTCCTCCCGTGAATAATGTGTGTCATTATTTTTAGTAGGACCCGAGGAACGAACGCGCTGCAAGTTAAATCACTCCGCTGTAGAGGAATCTTATATATAATAATATAGTATAAAATTTGATGGAACTTTAGTAATTGAGCACGATCCGTTGAGTGTCTTAAAGGAACAACGCGGGGCTGAATTTATTGCGAGGCAATAGACACTAGCTTTCAGAATCCGTGTTTTCAGGTAGATTTGTACGAGCAGGTTGTTATTTATTTATGCCTTTACGTATATTGTATTACGATATTATTATGTTGGGTTTGATAAATAATGTATTTGAAAAATAAATATTTCGGCATCAGCTGAACAATACTCGTTGGCCCGTTGTATACTACACATAACTACTTATAAATTACTAAGTAAAAATTCTGATGCGTTCGACAATATAATCGATTTATTCACGTATATATTAATAAAAATCAATGTTTGTGTATGCGATTCGCAGTTAAGTTCACCGCATTCACGGTTTTGAAATGTGGTTCATATTACATATTGTAATATCATATTATTATTCTGGGCCTATAAAAACGTGTGCCTTGCTTCGAAGTCAAATTTTTGAATTTTACATATTATTTACAATGAATAATGAATGTATTGGAAACATGTGCAGTGTGCAGTATACATTTAACGGAGTATAATACAATAGGTAAATCCACTGGCATTATTTAATTTGTCACAAGTAATGCCGTACAGGATCAGATAGTTAATAAATAAATGTACTGTATAAAATCAAAAGCTTTAAAACGAATGACCTTTATAAAAAATTACAGTTTTCGACCGATTTTCATAAAATGTTCGTCAGTAGATTCGGCAAGATTCTTATAGCATCATAGGCTATATTTTATTACTTAAATTTTATTTTTCAACACACAAATGTAATTGGCTCACAAAAATCTATCATTTTTTTATTTTTATATTGTTGCCATTGGTTACAGAAAATAAAATAGTTATCACGACCGGATATAATTTTAGACCTGTATTTTGTAGTTGGTAAGACTAATCCAAAGGACTGTGTTATAAATCTGTGCAGTTTACATTTAACCGAGTTTAAGAAGGGTCAAGTGATATCCGGGCATTTAGTTTGTCACTGACACGCTGTGCATAAATTAGCTATTGCCTAGTAGTTAGTATACTATATAATATATACTATTTATATTTATAAATAGCAATAATATTTGTAATTACTTATTTTTTTTTTTTTTAATGAAAAAAAGTTCAAATAAGAGATAATTAATTTTAGCGAGTGGTTACAAGACATCCATTCGTCGTGCACTACATTATAATAATTTATGTCTTGTGCATCCGTGTTCAATATTTGATACTAATAAATAATTGTTTTGAAGTTTCATTGATCCTTTGAAACTATTAATGTTTCTCAACGAGCACGTCATCGATTATTCACAAGAACGTTGCAAAAACGGAATTTTTCAAACAGGTTTTCAAACAAATCGGATATTCGTCCCTTACATCGATTCCGTTTCCACGATATTTTACCGGTAAACGTTAATTTGTCGATTGTTCATTACGTACAATAAATTATAATACAATATGTATAGGTGGTATGAGTTACGTAATATATTAGATATTAATTATTATTACACTCAGTCCGTTTGACCGAAAACACGAGTGATTCATCGCGACAATTATTATCGTTGTTGTTGATGTTTTATTTGTTACCGATCGAACACCCGCGCTTAAATTATTACCATAAGCAGCGGAGCTAGCTAAATTATATAATAATAATAATAATAATAATTAATATACAATACTACATCGACGTACCATATATCTCATGATAAACTATTCATAAACAGCGCAACTAATCGCTTGTTTCAATTATTACAAATCGCGTCATCCGCGGAAAGAGTCGCTAAAACCGTTGTTCAGTTAAAATACTGTCTCGTGTCGTTTTTGAATAGATATCCACACGATAATCGTCCCCGCTTTGTACATTACGTTATGGAGTTCGATTATTATTATTATTGTTTCCCCGGATTGGATTGAATCGAATTTCGCGTAAATTATTAAACGCCTAAGTTAAATACATTATAAGATATTGTACGGTTCAGTTTCGCATCATGAGTTGTCGATATTACAAGTATACACGAATATAGCATACATATTATATTATTTTATAAAATTGACAGCATAGATTTCGTGCGCATAATTAGTGATGTTTTAGAAACAACCATAATATGCAAACGATGGAAAGGTACTTATTATTATTATCTTTGAATAATGATAGCGCTCAAATGTTTATTGATTTTAATTATAAGTGATATAATTCATGTATAATTTAAAAATTTTATGACATATCGTAATTAAAACGTATTTTACTCGTTCCCTGTGTGAGGCATATCGCGTATAGCATTCGACACAAAAAAATAGAAACGATTTAATATAATGCTACGAGTGTGACGAATTATAATAGGTACCTTATTTAAATTGTAACAAGTAAAAATTCAAAAATCATCAATAAAATATGAACACGAATCATACGTTATTAAAATACACTTAAAATTAGCAATTATATTTGTACGTGGTACTGCCGTGCTGGAGTAAGTAATGTGACAACACTTATTCTACAAAATAAATAATAAAAGTCAGTCATCTGCTATTAATTTAAAGTGTTCTGTTATGTTCTTATAATACAAATATCGAATTCAATATTTAATTTGTTATAATAGTTCTTTAGGCGTCATGAAAACGATCGAGACAGTGAGACAATGATAAAAAATACATATTTACGAATTAAAATACTCTTATAAAATTAATATTATTTTATAAAATAAAGTAATACTCATTTAATAAATCTCAGAATTTGTTACAAAATCTAATAATAATAATAAACGTTTTTTTTTGTATTTATGTTATTTATCGTGTTAATTTTTATTATTTACTTATAGTTACATTGCTATATTATGTAATATTACAAAGGCAATACGCATCTTCGGTCTATTTAGTATATATTTTCAAATACGATTCGTAAAATTAGTTTACGATCACTGTTATTAATGTAATGATTACAATTCGCCCCGAGCTAAAAATAATGTCTACGTTATACTTGCATACAACTGTTATACTTATTCATAACGTATATTATAAATATATATATGTATAATAATTATGTATATTATGACCAAAATCCTATATCTTCAAAAATATATATACATAATTTTTAGTAAATGATAATTATTATGATTTTTAGTCAGCACAATTGTTTTCTACCTATTACATTTCCTTACTTTTAAAATAACATGTAGCTGTTTTTTAAGTCCCCGTTTTTACTCCTTCTTATAATATATCTACACATATTGATGTATTTTAGTCAGTTAATCAAAATCAAAACCAACAATATTTGTGTATTTAAACAGAAAACACAGTAATATGTTTTGTATTTTTTAAGGATAATATAACGAAAGAGAATGTTTTAATTTTTCTCGAATTATTTTCTCTCACAATTTTAATATTTAAATTTAAAATAAGAACGATCTTTAATGAAGCAATCGAATTTACCGTTGGAAATGATAAATTGATGTTATTTTCAAATTGAAAAATAGTATACAATAAGGGGGATCTTAAATTCCAATCGATCAATACATACTTTTGAGATTAGAGTTACCGGGTTTACCAAGTCGAACGTCTTAATCTAATGTTAAAATAAAAGATTTATTTGAAATAAAATGCTGTTTTACGATCTTTCAAAAGCCCTGTATTATAGATATGAATATTTTTTATCAACGTAGCTTAAATTATTACCAACTACTATAGTAAAATTATTTAATTTGTATTAAAAATTTAAATAAATTAACTATAAGTCTATAGTTAATATTAAAGCTAACAATATTATAGTTATTAATTTGACATAAATACAATTTTTAAGATAAACAGAGATTTAGCTATGATCAAAAATAAGATGAAACGTATACCTAAAATAAAATTTTAAAATCGTATTCATTGTGGTTATTTTAACATACTATATTCTGACTCCACTGATTAGAATGAGTTTAAGTATAAAAGGTTATCGATTTTACAGTCATCTTTTAATTATTTAAAACTATATTATCTACCTTAGTCTATTTATCATAATATTAGTAAAAATATAAAAATAATAAATTAAAAATAAATGTTAAAAGTAAAAAAAGAAAATTCCTAGTATTTTGCTTTCATTAAATATATTTTTTTTTTTTATAACAATTTATTCACAGAAAATGTAAAATTTAATGATTTTATTAATAATGTGAATACGAATATAAAGGATGCTATATTTTATTTGAATATATAAAATCTAAAAATGCAAATTTCAGGGTATTTTGGGTTGATCTTAAATTACTGTTTCACTTTATTCTATATATTTTTTAATATTTTACCACTGATAATAATTACAAATCCAATATTTTGAAGTAAGACCATTGATTATAAAATATAATTTTACATTTTACAAATCTCTTGTTGTTAGTATTACTGTCAACCAACAGAGTGTTAAAGCGAATAAAAATACGATTAAATCTGCCGACCACCGCTGTTTTGTCGATTAATATAATCAGTAGTGGAGCGACAGTTATGTTAAAATATATGCCTGTGAATTTATAAATATAATTATTATAAATAGCTTTTAAACAATCGGTGTAATTTAGGTAGCAATTAATAATATAAGTAATTAAGGAAAAATTATTATCTATCAAAATTTTCAACCACAAATATGGAAATAAATAATAATATGTACATTTATTTGAAAAAAATTATATTTTTTAATGGACATATTAATATTGTATATATACACTTTTATTATATCCGTTCACTTAGGGTATTAAAGTGAACATAATAGCAACGTAATTAGATAGTTAGATCATAAAGAAATGACTAAAATCTAAAATTATAAGAAAAATTAATTCGTAAAAAACTGTAAAAACCCCCAATTGAATAGATTACTATATACATGCAAGGTAAACATAAAATGTAATTTTCAGCTTTACGTGTTTAATATTATCAATTAATAATTACCCTAAATAAATTATATTAGTAAATTAAGTTTAAATTTTGACGAAATTGGATATTTAAACATTCTAATATAACGATTAAATACCTTCAAATGTATTTCTTATTTTGTTATAGTTCAAAAAATATTCATCATATGGTAACTTGAAATATTCCTTTATTATCAAATTAATAATTTTCTAAAAACAATAAATTTTAAAATATTAAGACTAGTTTTGAGTTACTTTTAAGAATGTGACATTTTCAAATTGTTTAGTTTTATGTCATATTATATTTTGTAATATTTATCAAAACTTTTATGTTGAGTTAAAAGCTTGAAAATAAAACACAAATAATATAATATAAGAAAATGTTTTTCCTAATATAATATTTCCTATAAAAATTTAAATATACATAAAATATTCAAAAATACATTAGTTTAATTTTTTTTATAAGCATTTGAAGAAAAATGTTTGATAAAATTTAATGTTTAAACGAAAAATAATGATTATTCCAATAGTAGTTTTAGTTGTTATGTTGTAACTAAAAAAAATATTTGTCGTCAGGACTTATTAAGATATTATATGTTGTTATTTTCTATACATAATTCATATTTGAAAAGTTTATATTTAAAAAAATGTTATGCTATTTACATTACGAACAATAATACACGATTCAATAGAATCATAATTATGTTATAATAATCATAGGTATGCGATGTTTTTGGCAAAAGTTTAACCAATTTTACTTCGTATATATAAAAAAAAAAAAAAAATTATTAAACATCATTAAATATAGAGCTGACTGTGTCTTAACTCAGAAATTTATTTCGTAAGTTATTACTTACATTATCAGCTTATCAGTTATTAACTTCAATTTTACTCATTCATTTCAATGATTTACTCAATGATGTAGTATACTCGAGATCTATAGCAAAGTGATTTATCTGGTTTTAATAATGCACATTGCACAATCTATAATTTACAAAAATGTATGTGTCACCCACTAACGTTTTTTAACTAAAATATTTAAGATTTAAGTTACCTATTCTATAATTTCTTCTTTTTAAATATTAAAATCATAATTAATAAATAAGTAATAAATTTAAGGAAAAGTTTATAAAATAAGTTATATCAGGAACGAAATAGTTAATTACAACATTTCGTTAAGCATCATCATAGGTACTAGGAAGGTAAATAATATGTTTATTATCTATGAAATATTATCAAAATACATGTATTTATTTTTACGTATAATATTCGAAGTACTATTACTTTTAAAAGTAAAATAGAAATTATCCAATTAAAAAAAAAAAAAAAAAATCGAGTTTTATATTTTCAATACATATTTAACAGATTAGACAAAATATTAGTTTTTTACTATTCTCAAATATTATTACTAAATTTATAAGAAATTTACAAAAAACACAAATTATAAAAATCACAAGATATTTTGATATATATTTTAAGAAATTAAAAAAAGTCACCATCAGTATTCAATAACACTAGAATTTTAATTATTTAGTAAGCACTTCTAATTTATTACTTTTAAGAAGAATTTGATATCCTGATGATATTAATTAAAAACTTTTAATTTGTTTTTATTCATATATATTTTAAAATTTGATTTAATTCAAATCAAATTTAGCTATTTATGTAAAATATATCAATTAAGGAATAATTAAAAAAAGTTTTGAAAATATTCTTATAGTAGCAGATGAATTTATTTACTTATATATTATCAACATTACTAAAATATTTAGGTTTTTTATTTAAAAATCACCATATTTTTATTGAATCAAAGTTCTTCCAATATAAGGGTCCTTTGTTTTGTGGATCATGTCTTTTTTCATATACATTGTTACACTTACTTATTGTTTGATTTATTTAAGTGAACAGATGTCAGGTAGGTAGTATAATAAGCAATTTATAATTTTAAAAAAAAGTCTTTTTTTTTTTAAATTAAATACATTAAAAAAACCACACTTAATATTGCACAGACCATGTTTTTATATCCATTAATTTAGACAAAATGTTTTTAAGACATAATACAATAAACAGTTAATTTATTTTTAATCAAATTTTAAATTTTTTTCGGATTTTTAATTAATAAGATAGAATGTAGGTAAAGCATATTACATTATGTTAATTTGATATCTTTTAATGTATTATTAAGTATAATATTATCAATTTTTTAGATTTACTTATGTAAATATAACATTATTAATACATAGATTAAAATAATTCAATTTTAAAAATAAAATAATTAAAATATTAAAATATAATAATTAACATTTAAAAACTATTGACAAAGGTTTTACTATTATTCAAACCTACTAATTTTAGATAAATATTAATATACATATTGTGTACATTTTGTACGTATCTTGTTGAAGTTTTAAATTAAGAAACATGTAAGGTGGGTACATATAAAATAAACAGAAGCTGGTTGACAACTCGTAGAAATTTAAGAAACTGGTTAATTCGACTCTGCATGTGGTATAATATTATTACACTAACCAACACAATATGTGTCACAAAATATTTTTAACCTATTATTTTTAAATTTTAATATTTATACAGAAAACAAGCAAACATGATTGGAATATACGACTATGTATATTAAAATAACATGAATTTTTGGTGTCTTTTTTTAGTTAAAATATATTTCTTTATTAAAATTTTTTTATACCTATCAATCGTCAATCGTGCATACATCACAATAAGGTTTATAGTAATATGTTAATTCCTTAACTGTCTTTTAAAAGATTATAAATAATCATTATTATAATCGAATTAGTTTCGTCTAACTTATACAATTAATAATGCCTAGTTTTTATATTATGTTTAATGCATAAGTGAGAAAAATACTAGATAAATTGTTAGATAAAATACCCTAGTTTCATTTCATATTAATATTTATATAATTTTTTTAATAGATTCTTTAAAAAACTTCAGAAGCAGATACTATTAGTAACATTCATACATTATAATATTTATAATTTATTTAAATAAGGTTAAATTAGTTTAAGTATAAATACTAGAAAAAAAGCGACAGTGAAAAATTAATATTTGCTTTAAGATATAAATAAATTATACTAAAGATTTAAGTGTTTCTAATTTAAACACATTATGTGTAAATGTAAACAAGTTGTGCAGATTGTATTGAAGTTAGAGTCATAAGAAGTTAATTGAAAAAAAAACAATTTGCAGTTGTAATAATTTAAACCAAATTTTGTATTTTTTAATATTTTACGATAATGTAATAAAACTGATATAAAAAAGATTCAGATTGTTATCATTGTACATTGCTGAATTTTTAATGATTTTTCTCCTTTTTAAATTTTGTACTCCAATACCCGAAACACGTTCTACAATAAAGAATTTAACCTTTCATATTGTATAGTTCAGAAGTGGATACGAATATCTTAACTAGGAATAATTCGATCTATTGTAAATATGGCCATATTTTTTAAATTTAAATTTATATTTACTAATTTTTATAACTGAGAGGTATTTCAAAATTACTTTATTACTATTAATAGCACTCAAGATTTTAATAACTGTTGAATAGTTATAAGATATAAATTCATGTTTATTATAATAATTGTACGTTCTTATCTCTATTTAGTAATCTAATATTTGTATTGAATTAATTAAGTGGGTTTAGCAGAATAAGTTTATTTTTAATTTGAGAAATCTTTCATTTATTTTGCGGATTATAAATTTTAAAGCGCTACAAAAAGTAAGATAAATAATAAAACGGTGTATTGTAAATTTTATGACAAATTAATATTTCTATTCAGTTATTAAAAAAGAGGTTATAATTTTAGAAAATTATTATTAATTATGAAATAAATTATGCTTAGGTTTTTATGAAAGATAAAGTTAAACTAATTGTAAGAAATATAATAATTTAAAAATAAAACATTTCCCTGTGATTTTAATAAGTTACTAAATTACCATATAAAATTAAATTAGGAATCTTTGGTTAATACATTTTTTAGGATTTTAATTAATTTTTCTTTTAACATCTTCAATGTAAAATTTATTACGATCAGGTACGACGATATTACGCGCTTACGGCGTCAAAAATATATTTATTCGAGGGATTAATGAGAAAATGTTTTAAATTTTCTGTTGTGAATCAATAGTATCAATTTTTTATTTTGGTTCTTTTCACCGTGATATGTTTGATATTTAATCATAATATTCTATATCATGTTGATAATATTACGATGACGGCGGTGGTGCAATTTGATGGTTCTCATGAAATTATTATTTAAAATCAATATATTTTTCTCATAAATACACACCTCAAAATCAAATTTAACGACTGTAAAATCCATCATTCTAATGATAGACGAACCACGAAATAGTGATAAACACGAGAAACCGACGTTAGCAGCGGAAAAGTGATTTTGAATTTGATTGAAGGAATCTATTTTTGATCTCATCAATTTTAACTTCCAAGTATAATAATATAACTCACGCAATACACTCTATAATATATATTATATAACGTAGGGAAAAAATAAATAGTTACAGTATAAAATATTATAGTATTAGTGTTAAACAAGAATGAATAAATGACAAGTTTAAATAAATCTTATTAAATTTTAATATTATTATATAATATAAGAACCAATATTTACTTACTCTTTTAAATTACATTGATTTAGCTGAATCTGTTTTTTTCTAATAATTAAAAAAGAACCAAAAAAAAATATTTCCATTAATATGTTACTCGTTCTATTATATACTTTATTCTATTTTATAATTTACGGAACATTTGAATAATTTACGATTTTTATATTATGCGCATTTTTCCTTGGTAATTGGATTGTTTTTACATTTTTTAAATGTATAGCGTTTTTTTTTTATAAAAAACGAGTAGTTTTTAATTCAAAACAGTCGGCAGCTTTTTTTATTTAATTTCTATTTTTCAGCCATACATAAGCAAATCTGTTCTGTCAATTATAGCCGAATCGTCGTGTACGTTGAAAACCATCTTCGATCGATTTAATAATGACTTTGAATGGCGTTAATTATTATGAGTTCAACCGATCGTAAAACGCATAGGTACATATGATAATAATAAACGAAATATAGTTTGAAAAAAAATTAACAGCAATAATACAGAACAAAGTTATTGATTAATTATGCAGAGTGTACGATATGGAAAACATACAGTAATTGAATCATGTATAAAATTACACGAACAAAAACTTCTCGAATGCCTCGCGCGGAGGGGTATAATAATTCTTTGCATCAGTGTCGTTATCGAGTGCGTAAACCTATACAATATTATAATTAATTATATTTTCCTATACACGTCATACCTATTAGTGTTTCACTAAAATATATTGCGCACAAATTGACAAAAATACGGCCGTACGCCCAAATTAAATTTAACGACAACAGAAAGTATACACCCAAATGAAACGCTTTTACGTGCTTCATATTTATTATTGTATAGGCACTTCACATACGTGTGCATTTGTTGTAGAGTGAAACACCCATGCTGCATTTCGTTATTGACGTACACGACGAGTGCAAAAGAGACCACACGAAAAAAAAAACCCTGTCCGATAACGATATAATACTCGTAATAATAATAATAATAATAATAATAGGTTTTTGTATATAATATATTTTCGTTTCCACTTAAATGAGTGATAGGTGTATATATATATATATATATATATATATATATTATATAAGAGCGTTCCACATAAGTACACCACGTCGAATTTCGTAAATATACAGCACACACGCATACACATCATATTATTATTGTTATATATTATATACGAACGACGACCTGCGCACTGTTCACCCGCCATAATTCAAGTATAATGCGCCACCAGTGTAAACGTAAAATGTAAATATATATATATATTATATATACGTGCACCTAATATATAATGTATTCGTTGTCTGCGCCAAATGCCAATTAAAATAATATATTGGACACGCGTTACTCCGGCTGATCCGGGGGGAAAAAATTTCTAGTAGAAAACTGAAGAAAAATTACGACCACGGTGCCGCGATGATTTCGATGTACTGCTTAACCCGTCGTCACGTTAGAAGAAAATATACAGATTGTTAAAGAAATAAGAGGGTTAATTAAAAAAAAATACATGACGCATCATTGCATTAGTATGATATAATAATATTTATGAGGGTTATACCCATATTACGTATGTATAAGCTAATGATAATAATATGTTCGCCGGCAATAGGACTTTATAAAATACAAATGGACATAATCGTTTTTGACCAAATTCGTCTTTATATTATACTTATAAAAAAGTATTAAAAATACAACAGTACAAGTTATATAAACATTATTATATAATACATAATAATTTTGTCAATAATTATTTGATTAGTATCTACTACATTTACTAAATTAAAATATATAACAATGTTTTTCATTGTCGTATGTATAGTAATTATCGTCTAACTCAGCAACTACGAATAAAATAATTAATGACAACAATTATATAGGTATAAATTTTTATTTTTATATCACATACATTTTATGAAAATTACACACACACACATATATATATATTATGCATATTGCATATATTATAACTTATAGAAAAATTAAAACATTTTTGGTTTGGTAGAAAAGAAAAGGATACAATTTTAGTCGGTTACTGAGCGTTATACTTTTTTGGCCAAATGATTAAGAATACTCAAAATTTTCCAAGAACTAACCGCTTACCCAAAAAACTTATATGATCGAAAATGAATTTTCGATTAAGAGTAATGTTACCATGTCATGTAATTTGGCGATTGAACAATTCAGTGCGTTGAATTTTATAAACTGAAAATTTAATTGTAATGAAAAATAATAAAAATAGCAATAATAGATTATATTGTTAAATTAAGTTCTAATAAATAAATATATAATATATATGAATAAAATATGTAATAAAAATGTTTCATGTCATACTAGTTAAACCATAACATTAACTCTTAAAAGAAATTTGGACTTCTTAAAAGAAATCTACTTTTTTTTTTTAATTTGCCTGAAAATTATTGGCATTTTACATAAACAATTATAGAATACTTGTTAGAATTCAATAAAAAAAAAAAAAAAAACATCATAATGGGGTGTTAGGGAAAGAAAATCACCTTATTACAATATTTAGTCACATCCATATGTCACATTACGGTTTTATAATAGTAATTATAGTAGTGCGCGAGTCTTATCAAAATCGGATAGACTTAAACTAGCGACTTTAGAATGAAAGATATTAAGTAGAATTTATAGACGAAAAATTAATAATATAGGGGAATACGAAATAAGGAAAAACAAGGAGATTCGAAACCTTAATAGAGAAGCAAATATCAATGTATTATGAAATGTATCAGTCTGAATTGGACTAGATACGTGTGGAGATCAGAGGAATCAATTGGACGGGTTACAAATAAATAGTTATCAAGCATAAAAATGCCAAGATGACGTTCCAAAAAAAAAAGATTGAAGGATTGAAAGTGGTCAAGGACTTGAAAAACTCGGAACAAAGAATCAAAGTTAAGGAGAAAGAGAGAGAGACACACACACACACACACAATTGGAAGTAAATAGTTGTTTGAGTAATGAGCCTACACGGGACCTACAAAACGACAAAAAGCAGAAGAAGAATTATGGGAAAATTCACTCGGCGAATTAATGTACGGCGTCGATATTCCGTCTGGTCGCGAGCAATACCTACTGTACACGTATAGCGGCCCACCGTCATTTTCCGCTTTCCCGCGTTTGAAACTATCGTAAATGCGGAAACGGGAAAACGCGACCGGTAACCAATGTATACATTAAATATTATTTAATATTATTATATTGTAGGGCCGCAGTGGCGACGGACGATTTTCGCGCGCCGTACACACGATATGTATACCTACCTACGTATAACTACTGCAATAATTATAATTATCATCATCATTATAATATTATTACCCCGAGGAAATATTTTCACAGTCGTCGGCGCTTTGTCGTCGTCCGCGTATATTTACATATAATACTGCTGTAAATGATGTTCGCAAATCACGCACAATAACACACAATATATATATATATATGTATATATACTTACACGCATATTATGATATTATACGCACACACACGAGGTAAGTACACACGGGAACACTATATGTCTATACATCGTGTTATTATACAGGTACGCGTATTTATACGGATACCTACGCGCATTGTTGTAATAGGTGTACGGTATAATATTATTATATATTGTAGTATACTGCCGTGTTCTGCCGCTGCAGTCGATGAACTATCACAGCGGTAATAATAATTATAACGATCCCGCCCGCCTGCGTACATGCAGCATATGTACTCCCCTTATCATAATATATTATAATATTATGTGAGTGAATACCTACTCTCTACCTACTCTGTCTACTCGGCGCGCGCGTAATTTATATATTCTTATTTATTTATTCTTATTATTATTTTTTTTTTTGAATTTTTAATTAACTCACCGTGGGATTTGTTGAATACGAACATTTTTTAATAGCACGTGTATTATTACTATTACTATTATTATTATTATTATTATTGTATATTACATTGTGTACCTCTGTGCCTTATAATATCTACACGTTATATTCCACGGGGAAAAAGTAGACGTTTTTCGAAACAAACGTTCATAATATACCTATAGCGATATAGTATAGTGATGGTAACAGCCAGATGTACACGGTACGTAGGTACCTACAACTACCTACTCCCGTGTGTTCGACGGACCTTGAAATCTCAGGCCGCGCGTAATCGCACCGGTGTAAAGTTGGTTTTTTCCCCGTTATCGTGTGCGTGTGACGGGTAAACGAGATATTATATTATTATGATACGCAAGCCGGTCATATGTTATGGTGGGTACACGACGGCGACGACCGAACTGGTTCGAATGTTTAGCGCTAAACCCCGGCGTATAAAATATTATACGCGTTGCCAAGGTCCGCGACGGCCGCTGGCATCCCCCGGGGGCAACCCGCTTGGGTCGTTTCCGCTCATCGCGTCGGTGACGAATGCGACCCGATCGATAGGCGGAAACAGTGCGAACCAAATAATAATATAGAACTATATAGGTACCGGCCGGCGTATAAGAACGAAATAATATAAATCGTCGTCTCCACTAGACTTTGGCGTGCTATACCAGTGTTACTATTTTTAAGTTACAAATTATTATAATGTATTAAAAATAAATAACGCAATGATAATTTTTTGCTTACTTACGCGTTTAGAAATTGGACCAAACCTCGCGTACAAAGATTTAAACGGATCCATGTGCTATATACTTAATAAAATATATAAATGCAATTTATGTATGGGCGCATTCGTTCGAGTTTTCGAAGACATCGACTGCAGTAATCAGGCCAAAAATCCACAACACATATTGCATAATATATAATATTATCGTAGCGTAGAAATACAAGTCTAACATTGTAATAATAATAATATAATATAATAATATAGGTAATATCGTTGAATTATATTTGTACAGAAAAACGCTCACGCGTGAAGTTTACGACGACGTTCGTGTCTAAATAAACACTATAAAACATCAGCACGAAGAGTGTAGGTAGAGAGAAAGACGTAATATGTTGTGATATATAATAATATTTCAATATAATTAATATTTGTCGTAAAATTGTCTCGTTTTATAAACCTATAAAAATGTGATTTTAACTACAATAATAAAATCACCACGATGTACGTGTGACACCGATACAGAAAATATTTATTTTTTTACCCAGAGTAATAATATAATATTATAACTGTGGGAAAACCAGAAATCAAATCAGAGTGTAAACTTTATACACTGAAGTATGTTAGTACGGTACACATTATAAATATATGATATATTACTTGATTAGTATAATATAATATAATATAAAATAATTTAACATATTATACGGGAAATCTAATAACGACGTTTTATCTACGAGTATTACAACACAGAAACAACGATATGAACTGAGATCTGCTCTCTATATAGGAAAAGTTGTTTAA
This sequence comes from Melanaphis sacchari, assembly GCF_002803265.2. NCBI lineage: Eukaryota > Metazoa > Arthropoda > Insecta > Hemiptera > Aphididae > Melanaphis > Melanaphis sacchari. Next base: position 506,191 of record NW_020270400.1, on the reverse strand, counting down.
TTAATTTACAAAAAAGTATTACAATTTATTATTTCTGTTTTGGAAAAAAAAGTGTCGACTTCATAATATTATTATACGATATTTTAACGCTATACAGATATTTTAATGGTTTTATTTATTTTTTTTTTATTATTATTCTTGTAAACGTAATATTACTTTTAAATGTGACTTGTCATGTCAGAAAGTTGACCGTAAACATAATTTGTTTGACAGCATAATAGAATAACGCTTATAATAATAAGCGTTTGACGTTTTTCCTCATTTATGTCAAAACGGTCATGATCCGCCGCCGTTGTATTTCACGGTAATATTGCGCATTAATAAAAATATATAATACTCCTTACCTTCGAAGATTATTTTATGAGACCTCATCGGCTTTATATCAAATAACGGACATTGATTTACGGGATAGTAATTGCACTGCGCGTGTAAATAAATAGCATTGGCGATGTTAAGACTCGAGAACGGTGCATATATGAATGTTTATTAAATTATGTGGAACAAGTCAATAAACGTCATAATAGTATATAATATACGAGCCGATCTAAACATCGAACTGCCGAGGATATGATGGTTGCGCGGTGTATTTGGGTGCGTACATCGATACAGTAATTTTTTTTTTTCCACTTTACAGACCGCATAATAACAATTACTGTATAAGTATAATAATAGCCGATAATATTGATATCAACGAGTGTTGAATTCGTTACTGTATTACGAGATTATCTTGTTAACAAGGACCTAATCCCATGATTACGGTTCATGACAACTAAAATACAACACTGATTTATATTTTTTTATTCATCAAGGTTATTTATGATTGTTGTGCCTACATCTCACAGTATATATTATAATATAGGAACCTATACCCGTACGTCATATAATACACGTATAATTGTATAAACGTACATGTGGCATAGAGCCCATATAGAGGTGCCAAATTGTTCGACTTTTAATTTACATACACAAATAACACTGATTTTATCCGTGTTGTACGTACGTTAAATTGATGACCGTTGTAAAGTTATCGAGATTTAAGTTTTTAAATATTATAAATGTATTTTTGAGGATAATGAATATAATAACATGAAAACATTTTAAGCATAATAAGATATATTATGCGTAGGTTATGCGTAGGCATAAATACGTGTTGTATAAATTTAAAGAAGCACTTATATAATTTTGAGCGTAGTTGAGAAAAAAAATACTGTATGAATATTTTATTTAACTTTTATTTTTATTTTTTTTTTTTTTTTTGCTTGGGATTATTTTATTTACAGATTTTAAATGGATATGTCATACCTCTACTTAACTTTTTAATGTGCGTTGAAATGTGGGTATTGTCAAGTGGAGTTGTATTATAAAATTAAAAAAAAAGATCTTTTACATTATAACACATAATTAAAATGAAATTCGTTGACAAATTAAATTGTAACAAAAACTACAAAAGTTTACAAATGACAAACTACAGAAACAAATAATTATAATACATATATATATATATATATAATACTCATAAAAAGAATAAAGTTGATCATATTGTAATATGTTACGGATATTTATGATAAATTTTCAATACCTAAATCAAAGAAACTGAACTAAAATTATCAAGATTGCATATAGATGTGCGTAAATCATACTATTTATACCGTAAAATTTCAACAGTATTAATTACACTAGTAAACTGTATGATAATATTATATTGTAGTAACATAACATAGGTATCTATTATTATATTTATACATACTTTGTAAATTCGTAACCTAATAACCAAATTAAAGCATAAATTTTGTGTATTCTTATGTTTTAATTTAATATCACAAGTACTAGCTCAGTTTATTATATATATATTATTTATTTAATTAACCATTTCTACAAAGGTACCAATTTCTATTAAAAAATTATAAATTTATAATAAATACAAATAAACACGAACGAACATTAGAAATATTTTATTAGTTAGTTATCTGGTTGTGGTCTTTTAAGATTAATGTCTTAAGTTAGGTTTAAATTTACGCCGATTTTGAAATGGCAAACTTTAACGATTTTATCAAGATTATTGTTGGAGTTTTTGTATTAATTAATTATTTATGTTAATATAGTCATTCCACGGAATTGTGCAATTATTGATTTGGTTAAACCAAAAGAGACTTAATGTAATATTTTCAGGAATTCGTTTTTTGAAGAATTTACATTTTTTCAATTTTTGTTGGTAAACGGCTACTTCTACTGAAATACATAAGTTAGTTGTAGTTTTGTTATTGCCGTATTTATTAGTAGTGAGTATTTAATCTACGTTTTGAAATATGGGGTAAAGGTGGTATAGGATTGTTATCTTTATGACTTAAGGATACATTGTTTCTTTGATATTTTAGTTTATGTTTAATAATAAATTGTGATGCAAATGTTACGTACATAGTTATTAACTTTTCTTATCGTTGAATTGGTGTGCATAAAGTCAATTATATTATGGTTGTTACGTATTATTATTTTCTGTATTGACAGTTAACATGGGTGACAGTGAATTAGCAATTTGGTTTTAAATTTGTATGTAACTTTTATTCCTCACAATAATATTTTCAGTCTTTTAAGTAATGACCCTTATTCATTATTTCATTGAGTAGTGTTTATTCCTTTATATACGTACCTTTTCATATAAATTATTATATCATACTAAACAAAATAATGATAACAATTTTTTGTGCAAAGGATCATACTTTATGCCATTTAATTGTATAAAATAACTTAACCAAATAAATTAACGGTTTCTACTTTTTGTACTTTTTAATATAATATATACATTACGTTTTTTTTTTATAAAGTCTTGGATAAAGCGAAGAGTGCTGGAGAGGTAAAGATAAATCAAATCCGCGAGACAGACGTGATCCCATTTTTTTTTTTTTTTAAGTAAGAATACTTGTACCGAATTTACGGATCATTGCATTAAATGTCAAGATTATCAACCTATATTTTATTATACGATATCAATGGTATTTACATATATCAAACAAAAATCTCAATAAAATGATACACTAATATTATGTGATATATATATTATAATAAACTTTATAAGGTTTAAAAATTAACTTTCTCGTGGATTCTCTCACAACGAGCGTATACGGTTAGATATTATTATATACCGTTTATATTACATGTCTCGACATCTTTAGCTTGCCACGCATATCTGACTATCAAAAAAGATTTATTCAGAATAATTTACTATTCGTATTTAAAAATGAAAATCATATTTTCAACTTCAATAAAACGTTTAAATTTTTTAATGAGTTCGTTGTCACCTGAAATAAGTAAAATTTATTTATGCTATTATAATTTGATACTTTGATCTATAATTGAATATGTACCTTCAGCTAACTAAAGCAAATTTTCAATTTTAATGTAAATCTATAATCTGTATAAAACCAAAATGATATTTTTGCATATAGGTGAGTAATGATATATATTGCGTGTAATATAATATAGTCAGAGATTTTTTTTTTTTTGTCGTGGGCGTGTAATGTATATAGGTTTTCAAGCCAATTCAGTCGGAATAATTTTACCGGTATTCAGTGTTTTAAGTAGTCTCTGTGTGTTTGTTTTACGATTTGAAACAGGTATCATATTACTCGTGACAACTGTTTTCTGTAAGCTCGGTATATTATAATAGATGGAAAGAATTTTCATCATGTTACCATAAAAATATAAAAATTAATGAAATAAAATAAAACATTTTAAAATATCTATTTGTATAATTATATAATTGTATATAGTTTTAGGAAATGCGTTCAACTATAAATAATGTGTATATTATAATATAGATAGTAAGTACTTATACTTATAATGTACTTATATCTTATAATATGTATTTTATATGTATTTATATTTTTCGTGTTAGACTTAACGCAGCAGATATACCAACAAATCATATATATTCATAATATGTTATAACAGCAAAACCTGTTTAATCATAATTAAAAATAAAACAATTTTCTTTTTCATATTTTTCTAAGAAGTACTACACATTTGTAATTTGTACATTATATTGACGTAGGACGGCAATATCAAATAATATTAATGGGAAATGTTCTCATTTCCTTTATCTTCTATAGTGCCTTCGCAAATTCAATAATATACCTATACAGATACTGCATATATAATTTCGAATAGAACGTTTACTACACGTGTACACGTGTATACAACGTTAATATTTTAAATGAAAATATTACTCTAAACTCAATTTAAAGGATATTTTTAGATCCGTTGACACGCCTATTCTCACGCAAGCCATATTTTCTACGAGAATAACATTTTTTTTATGAATATCGCCGCGAAATTAGTATAACTTCGAACCTCACTTTAATAATTTCGTAGCACAGCGCATATCGCGTGAAACTCACATAAGATATTTTAATACTATAGTCGAATTATAGACTAAAGTATTTATAAATTATGGGATAGACTACAATTATAAACATGTGGAGTGAACCCATCTCGCAACAATATAATAATAATATTAACTATCATTAACAACTCTAATGATCGCATAAAACAATGTAAACCGGAGTGTTGAGTGAAAATTTAAAATGTGACTTATTTTGTGATTAGTATCAAATATACGTAAATATATGATAATGTGAGGAAGCTAAAAACCGTAAAATAATTATATTATTATGTCAACAATTTAATAGTATTATTTAGTACACATTTTCACCATAAAAATATTCGAGTTTTAACGAGTATACAGCCATTGTTTATATTAATGTAATCAAATCTTTTTTTTTTTTTATCAAATATTTCTATACTATATAAGTACCTAACATACACAAATATAAAACCTTTTATTTCATATTTTATATTTTTAATATAAGTTATATACAGAATTCATTATAATGGCTAATATATGAGTACCCTTAACATCGTTTTGAATCCATTAAAGTTAGGTAGTAAACGTGTTATATTATTTAATTTTATGAAACCACTCGAATATTTTAACTCTAATCAATATGACGTATCGATTTTTACTCGTAAAAAACATTGTACATACATAGATACTACATTTCCGTAATTCTTTTAGATAGGTATCACGTATAATATATTATATCATATTATTTCAAAAGAAATATTTGGTTTTCATTGTTACCTTATAGTAGCATTTTTAATTTACATCGTATACATTAATTTTTTTATTTTTTTTCACCAATAAACCACCCGGTTCCATAGTTAATTTAAAATGGATAATGAATCACGGTGTGGTTTCGTACTATCTGGCTGAAAATAATAATAATAATAATTACTAAAAACAGCACTATTTCATCATATATATATATATGATGAAATATATGTATATATATATATTATGTGGTAGCCGGTAACGCTGTCAGCGTACTGAACATAACTTAACCGCTGTCATCCTGCTGTCACGTGGATGCAACAACGCGACGACCGATTTTCCAATTCGTTGTAAACTTACACAGCGCACACGTACGGGGTTTTCCGCTTTAGAACCGTATTACACAAATGACACTTTTGAAATCGGTTCCGTTTATCCACCCTTTATCTACCCGTAAGTTGTAGGTATGGGTATTAGAGTACTATTGAGAGAAGAAAATTGTTATATTCATTAGTTTTTGTAATAATAGAAAAAAGTGTTTAAAATACTTTTTAGTTTGATAAAAAAAAAAATATAATCCAATGACAATTATTGTCATTTATCATTTTACAATCATGCGCATTGCGCATATAACGTTTTTATTTGTTACCATCTAAATTGTTATTATATTTTAATAAACTATTCTAACCGCATAATAATACATTACGTATATTAAATAATTCTTAGACGGTCCTATAATATATTATTATGTGATAACTGATAATACTTAGGTTGTTAGGTATACCTATTTTACCTATCTATAACATCCATGTTATATGATAACTGGCAACAGCGTATTGCACGAAAGAAAGAACTTAATGACACGTAGGAGTTGTACAAGGCAAACTTTTTGAAATAAAAGAAAAAAATATCAACGAAACAGCTTCTCAAAGATTATTTTATGCCTATATTTGGCGAGTCGCTATATCTACAAGAACAAGGCCATAGGTTATGCGTGCTTACTATTGTGTTACTTTATTATTTTCTATTACCGGTTGTTAGGTAATGACCGTTTTCACGGAATAATTGCGTTTAACCTACTTAAAAAATATTTAATGATACATAAAAATAATCAAAATATCAATATGAATACATGAAATTTACGTCTGTGTCATCTCAAATTTAGTTTTTAAATCATATTTATGGGATATTGAAATGTAAGATAGTTTAATAAATCTATTCTTTGTGTTACGTCGGCGAACATTTTCGTACAGACATATTTGAGTTTTTGATCCGATTGTATTGTATATCATGCGACATATTTAGCTTTTATTCTATATAGATAAATATATATTCAATAGAACTTGTATTCAAATTCTAAAGTATACTACAGCGAATGCATTAGTGGTAAAATATATACAAAGATAATTCAAAGAGGTATTCGTAAATTTTAATACGTTTAATATAATAATATCATGTTGTAACAATATATTATGTATTGTATGAAGTGATTTATTATTTACCATCCATCATGTTTTTCAATATATTCCTATATTAATATTTTTTTTTATCACTAATTTATTGTTAGTATTGATTTTAATAAATATCGCTCGTTAACATTATAATTTAATAGTCTTGAATACATTTTTATAGTTTATTTTATACTAAAATAACATTGTATGATGATGAAGAATTATAATGTCTGGCTTTAAAATATTTACATAATTAAATTACAATAATGCGTGACTTAGACATAATATATATTCTTATATTCACATAAGCCATAACGGTTTCATGAAATCTTGGATACCCATATTTTTATTTTAAACATGTAATTGTATAATTAAGTTTCTTGTATAGGCATTTATCATCATTTTTTTCTATAAAGTATAAATTATATACTTTCTGAGATTAAACAGATATTTTTTAAATACATTTTCATGTAACTGTTACACTATATTAAATTTTATTTTAATATTTATTACTTATTAAATTAAATACCTATAGGATAATAATATATATTATATTATTATGATACTTGACGAAGTGACGAACATAAGATGAGTAAGTGTAAATGAAATAAATTTGAACGCTTTCATCACATTAACCATATTCTTATTATATATATTATTATTATTTGTATAAATGAATTACACATTTTAATGTTAAATGTCTATTTGAAAAATTAATTCATTATGTTTTTTTTCAGTGATAACTAAAAATATTCTACACATTTTTTTGACTAATTTAATTGTCTTTCTATTTTTAAGTGTATAATACACAGATAATTTTAGAAAATTCTAATTTTTTAGGAAATATTTCTATTACATAATTGTATAAGAAATTTAATTTCAAAGCAACATTTAAATATAAATTTTTTTTTTTTAAATCTTCTACTTTTTTGAAAAATATAACATAAGTTTTTAATTTCATATCTTAAAGTAGAATATTTTCCGTAGTATTGCAATACATAAAAATTGAATTTCAAACGAAATTTATTAGTTGTAAGTATTTAAAGTTATGATGACCGGAGTAATGACACAAGGGTATCTTTTAAAATAGTAGTTAACTACTCCACTCATTTAAACTTTAAATGATCATAAATTATAATTAATCAATTAAAAACTTGTTCAAAATTTAATTTGTATAGATCAAAATAATATTCTGATTCAAAGTATAAAATTAAAAATTTATAGTGTCATTTACAAATTAAAGCAACTTAAAAAATGATAATGATAAAAATGTAAAAATTTAATTTTCAGTAATATTTGTAAATGACATCAAGTTATGTACAAAATAATATTTTTAAACGAGTTAAAACGTTTCATTTTAAATGAATTACCGAGTACAATATTATAATATTAATAATATATCAATTATATTATTTTTTTATAAATATAATTGATACACTCCCTAAAACAATTCTGTTTAAAACCACTTAGACAGTTCACCTAAAGTGTTCTAAGAATAATAGACTATAAAATTTGTTTAAATTGATATTTTATCACCTCCTATAAGCTGCTTTTCACATATATGTATTATGTAAATAATTATTGAACAACCTATTTCAATACATAGAAATTAACGAGTTTACTAAAAAAAAAAAAAGCTATTAATATGAAGTTTTAAATATATAATATTTTAGAATTTTTAGAATAAAAACTAGATATTTTAATTTAATGCGATTAGTTTTATTTTTTATTTTTCTATATCTTTAATACTAGATAACTTTTTTGTTAACAATTAATACTTATTATACTAATGTATGTGTTTTGAAAATATTTTATTTTTACATCATATTTTAATATATTTTAAAATCAAAATCTAAAAATAGTTCAACTTTTAGTGAATATTTATTTTTTATATATTATTTCAAATTAGTATTATTATTAATAAAAATTGTATTTTCAATAAAAATAAAATGCAATTGTCTTTAAAATTTTGGCATACAACAGCAACTTTTATAATTAAAACTTTAAAAGTTTTCAAATAATTAACCACTATTATTATCCATGTACTTTTAAATATTGGATATCAATATATTTTCGAAAAAATATTAAAAATTCTATGTAAAACGTAAATGCATAGAATACATAACTGCATAGAATAGTTATTATTTAGGTATAAAATCAAACAAATATAAAATGAACCGTTGTAGATCTATGTCAAGTAAGCTATCAATAAAATAAATAGATATTATTTAGTTATGTAACCAATTAATTTAATATTATAAGCTACTTCCCATGAAATGGTGTTTTTGTAAATCACGCTTTGGAATATATTTTATTCACAAAATCAAATCAAATAATAATTTTGAATACATTCGTATTATATACCTTAATAAAACATTAATTATTCATCTTAAGTTAGGGTATCTTTAGGTTAGTGTGCTTTTAATATAATCAAAGAAATTAGTAGACAATGGTAGTTAATCAATGCTTAGATAGCTATCCTACATAGATATTAATACTAAATCAATGTTAATAATAAATAATGCGTACAGTTATACATATATAATATGTATATATAAATGAATAAAATACCATAATATAGGTTTAAAGTCAATAAATATATATTTGTATTGATACATCCTTTAAGGAAATAATATGACCAACGAAATTCGCGTGGATAAAAATAAATAATAAATTTTTATAGTGCATAAAAATATTCAGTTAAAAAAAAAATCGTTAGTTTTGCGCTACATAAATGTTTAATATTATGTTAATACTCGAGTGTCATGGATTCACATACAGTAAGTCTGATAAGACATATAATTTACTGTAGACAACTAGTCAAAAGATTCATCGGTCATAAAATGGTATCCAGGAAAATATTTCGAAGAGAAAATATCCTAGCAAAAATTTTTTAAAGAAGAAAAAAAGTCTGTAATATAAATATTATATACCAACTTTATTAAAATCTAACGTGACATTTCGGTCGTGGAATTGCTTAAAAGTAATCAATACAGGTAATTAATATTGAGTAAAATACACGTACGACAATAAATTGTATTGCTAAAGCTTACGAATGACATAAATTTCTAAAATAGTATACAATACTTTTAAACATGTTTCATTATCGAATAATAATGATCAATATGTGATTTAAAATCTACACGTTAATTTATTATGGACATTAGACATAAATTCTATGACTAAAAGATTTTCATGAAAAAAGATACTACTTGATATTATTTTTCTATAATTTTGACCATGATAATAATAGTAAGTTATTGTTATCAATAATAGAATGTAAAATATATGAAGTGTTCGGAACTCGTGGTAAAAATAGATTAAATTATCTTAACTAAATATTATCAAAGTTTCTATAATACGATTATCAGGTTACCAAAAAATGTGTGGTATGAAATCATTGAAATCGATTATAAAATATATAATTAAGCCTGAATTAAGGGGGGTCCAGGTGGGACTATGGCCCCCGGGCTACAAGACGAGATATTTTTAGTACCCTCTAATTTTGTACCATATACATTAAACATATTTTATAAAATTATGATATTGTAATTATTACTTATTAAATATTATATGTAAAAAAAATATCTTATATTTTCAATCCTTAATGTTTAAAATTATTTATAATTTAAAAATAGAACGCTTAAAACTTCTTAATTTTATTTTAGGGATTTAATATACGTAACTATCGGTGTAATGAGAAGTTTATTTATGATACAATTATTTGTTATAGCAAAAACTAGAAAAAAAATTTAAATTGATTACCTATTCGTACGCATTTTATATTTTAATGTTATATGAAAATATAAATAGTAGGGCCTTTACGAAATTTGGCTCTGGGGCCTCAAAGTTTTTAATCTTAGTAAAAACTTGTACACAATGCTCATTGCATTTTAAAGTAAGAGATATGCAGGATAATGACCAAAGCGTTCAAGGCTTTTTTTTTCCTATACAGTGGATAAAATAACAACCACAAAAACAGACTTCCCAATGACACATAATACGATATCGCGGTTCGGACGGTGGTCGATATATTTTGACGTGTTAGTCCTTAAACATATAACATTTTCGTGGAAAATATTTTCCAGTTACACCTCTATATCCCTCGGAACGCATATCGGTGATAACATCGCGTTGTCATGCGACGTGCAGCGCAATATACCTAAACGTATAGATTTCGTATTTTATGTTTTTACCTTCGATTCTAAACTTGATGAGTCGCTCTTTGACTTGAATCCGAGGCATATAACATATCATCTTTGGTCGCCGGTGCCCGTACACCTCTTTTCCGGGGAAAACATGTACAGTCAACAAACGCGCGCGCCCGGCGCACACACCACGATCACGCGAGCGGCAAAGGCGGCGGCGGCGGCGACATCGCAAAGGCCGCGACGGATGTGCCGGACGTGGTCGCACGACGCACGCGGGGGATGACGACCCGTGGAAGAGACGCGCGCACCGATCGTCGCGGGTGACGGAGTGACCGCGGCGCGACGATAATAATAATATTATTATTATACGGAACCGACGAGAACGAAAAGTGGCGACGGCGGCGGAGACGGAGCGCAGGATCCACGGTAAACCGGTCGGACGAACGTGTACGAAAAGACTGCGTGCGCCGTGCGGAGACGGTGACTGTTGCGACGGCTGCGGCGGCTGCGGCGGTGTCAATAAACTTCAATGTCAAAGAGCACCTGAACCACCACCAACACTGGCGGCGGCGTGACCGCGGTCATCATAGTCGTCACCGTAGATGTATGCCGCGATGCAATGTAATACTGCAGAGACTCCCACCATCACCATCATCTCGGTTACTCATATACCTGGTATCTCTGCTGCTACTACTACTACTACTACCACAGCTACTACTACTACCACTACTACTACTACTACTACTACTTCTACTACTATTACTGCTACTACTATTACTACTACTACTACTACTATTGCTACTACTACTACTACTACTACTACTACTACTACTACTGCTACTACTACTAATATTATATACTAGTGGTGATTCTGCCGTAGCCGCTGGTGCATCAGACGGGGCGGAACAAGTGAATATACTTATTTTCAGTGTATCGCCGCCTATGCGTGTGCGTGAATTCCATTATTATATGATTAGCGTACAAGAAGAGTACTCGAACGTGAGTACACGGGCGTGTGCATGTGCAGTGCGACTGCCGATCGCGGGTCGCGTTCACCACTCGACGATGTGCGTCGACCCAGTTTGTGGTACCTAGATCGAAGACCGCCGGTGTGTGCAAATCGTTGGGTAGATTAAGAGTTTTAGAGTTCTAAAACGAACAGCCTTTTTAAACAAAGCCCTTTGAAATCTCAAATTCCACATAACTGTTTACCATCAAGTATCAAATTCTACAGTGAACTGGGTCTGAGATGTCGCAACTTCAAATATATCTATTATTATTTATGTTTTATTCAAATAATATTCATAAAAAATATTAAAATAATGAATCAATGGTAATACGAAGACGTTTTAAAATTCAAATTTAACTCTTGTCGTAATTCTCGTCACTTATTGTGATATTATGTTACATTTTATCATGCGCTCAACTTTTACGAGTCATAAATTATAATTTTATTATTTTAATCACAAAATTAGTCTCATAAAACTCAATATAATTATTATTATAGATAACAAATTGCATAGATTTTTTTTCTTATTTCTAAAATTTGATTTTATAGGGCTCTAACCATTATAAAACTATTTTTATAGCATTCGGTTTTGTAGGACTCAGCTTTAATTCTCGTCGTCGTTATCCGGTATGGAGAAAAAGCGTTTGCTCGAAGAAAATTATAACACTTACGACGATGACATAGATGAGGGGTCGGGGGGAGAGAGAGGGGGGGGGAGGGAAGCTAGTCCGTGAGAAAGACGACGTGGGACAGAGCGAGAAAGAGAGTAAAAATAAGTATATAATAATAATAATAATATATAACCATGCACCAGCGTATAAAAGTATATAACCGGTTCTACGCCGTGATCGCGGACAACGGTATAATACGCGTGTTCTATTATACAGGACGATTGGATAAACGCGAGCGCGCGTATACCTCTAATCTTTACGCGAACAAAAGGCGACGGCGGCGGCGGTGGCGGATAGACCGGACGACGGCGGCACACATCCGTCGTGGTCCCGCGGCGCTTGTGGGAGAGACCGTCGTCGCCACATCGCCGACGCCGCCTCCTCTTTTCTGCAACCGATTGACCGTGTGGAAACCTGCACCGTCGTCGTTGACGTCAGTTGCTTGCAGCTTGCAGCGGATAGGTTCGCGCGACATCATTAACACTGATGCAACCGTCTTGTCGGTTTTCTGTACGAGCTCCGTCGAGTTTACCGCGTGCACCGTATTTATAAAAAAACGCACGCCGGTTGTCTCCCCCCCTCCCCCTCACACCCGACCGTTGACGAGTGAGAAACGACAATACAACGACGGAAAATTATTCAAATAACACTGTTATGTATCACACTCGTTAATCGTGCACAATAATGATCTAACGATGAGAGATCAAAAATAATATAATAATATGTCGTCGTACTTACTGCAGGACCGGATCGAGACTTTTATGCGTGTTCCTGAGCGTCGAAAAAAGCAGATACTCCTCTTACGAATAATTATTATGTTATTGATTTGATAAGATGACCAACAATAACGCGATTTTTTTTTACAATCATTTGAGATTGACATTTTTACAATGATTAGCGCAAATTATTTTATAGTTGAAAGTTGTAATACTTAATGTTTAGCAATTTAATACGGCCTACGAGTAACCTAGTACCATATGGGTCCCGGTTCTATTAGCGAAATTAAAAATTAAACAGTTAAGTATATAGTTAGGTAAATGCATTTTTATTTTTTTTTATGTGAGCGTTCGAAGTTAACGATTTATATAAATATATAATTGCAAGTTTCAAAAATTAAAACTTAGTGCATTTCAAAACATTTGTTGAGCCCTTTGTTTTAGTTGAATTTGGTTTTGGGTACTTGTTTATATTGTTTATCGGTTAATCCGGCTCTCTAAATACATGTATATGTATATTGTACAATTATTTATGTTTCAGTATTTGTGGGCAACATAATATATTGAAAAGGTATGCGAATTACTCTTCCGAGAAATATTGATACGCGCGCATCAAATCAATTACAAGAATACGAGATATCGCATTGTATTTTGATGAATACGATGACGTACTGTGCATACAACCTATACAATATAAAAATGGATATAGCCTTAACATAAGGCCAAATTCTATACTTATGCTTTAGTAAAGTAAATTTAGAACGATTTCAGCTTATAAATATAATGGTAAAACGTATAATAATTATAATTTTATCGAGATAAAAATCATAGCATAATAATAATATCGCTACATTTATTTTTAAGGTCAAAATCATTCTCGAATATTTTGCATTTACGATTAAAGTATACGAGTAGAATTCCCATTCCATATCACAACTTTTAGATTAGATCCCTTATTTATAATATCATAACGAGCGATTTGAGTACTTGATGTCGAATGTAAATAGCAGTACCTACCTGTCGATAATATCGATGCATTAAGGGTAATACATATTATCTGTAATGATAATACTAAGATTTCATTGAATATAAGGTTAATTAATAATTTATTATACTTTTCACAAACTTCTTTGGTTTTAATAATTATTATTAAATAATAACAATAACCAAGTTTTAAGCATAAAAGAACATTACATTAATGCAGTTGCGTGGTTTAACACAATTGTACATGATATAAATTACGACATATAAAAATAATTATTAACCCTTTGGCTTGATACATATTTTCTAATGATCAAAATATGAAAGAAACCATGCTATGTTTAACCATTAACGATAAATATGACGTAATCTTTTTTAAATAATTTATAATACAAAACTCTGACTGTTAATTCGATTCAGTGGACCCCAGTGTCAAAGTTTGATGATAATAAAATTATAACAATAGTATGTTGTTCACAATAGAAATAATAAAAACTAATTTTCGAACTAATAATTTTTGAACTTATATTAATATTAGAAATATATGCCACGCTATTTGAAGATTTGTTATCCATGTCCGTGTGTTATAATCATAAATTATAATACAGCAGGGTGAATATTTAATAGGTAGGTACTTTTCCACAGCCGATATAAGAATTTTGATTTAAAATTTAAGTAAATCGGCCTTTTGACTTAATTTTATAATAAAAGAGTAATAAACATATTTATTTGTGAATTCAAGATTACATCATTTGATTACTGATTATACCTTCAATTTGAAATAATCAATAAGAATTTGAATATTTGTAATTTAGTATTTTAATCAGATAAATAAAAAGTTCAAAAGATATTTATCTACAAAAAAAAAAAAAAAATTAACTTATAATATTAGTTTATAGTATTACCATAGTTGTACGTGAAAAATATATATTTATTTTACTAAGTCAAACATAATATTATTGTAATAAACTATATTATTATATTAAGTTTAGTTACAAAAAACGTTCCTTGTAAATCAAAATATATTTAATTTTAAAGTATAATATAATAAATATAGTTCAATGAACAACAATTTTTGTTTATCAATTTTTATAAAAATGAATAAGTTGAGGTTAATACTCATGCACGTATATTTGTAAAAAGCAATATTTTAAATTTTTTTAGAATTAAATATATCCATAAGTATTAGAATATAAATACTAAAAAATTATTATCATTATTAGTTATTTTTGAAAATGTTTTTGAGTCAGTGCGTGTAGCGTTACTAATTAACAAAGACAAATGCGATGGATACATAAATGCTTACTCAACAATATCCTAGACATATTTTTTAAATCAGAAGAGGTTCGGGTCAGACGCATTACAAACCAAATGTTTCATTTTTACGGTTACATAAGACCAAAGTTATTTATCATAATCTAGCGATCAGCTACGGGTTACCAGTCATTTTAAAATTATTTGATATTTTTTACTTTCAATATAAATTGAATTTAATACTTATATTTGTGGGTATTTAATTTTCACAGATAAAATATCATAACTAGGACTAGAGTTTTCATGCTTTAAAAATATATAAAACTGCTAAAATATGTTGAAAATAAAAATTTTACTTTTTAATAAAAAACTAAAAATTATTAATTAATTATTAAATAAGGCATTTTAAATTTAAATTTCATAAATATAAACTGTATCTAATCTGAATATTATAGTAACTTTGTTAACACAAGACAAAAACGTATACGATACAAAAAGAGAATTGACATTAACTGACCGTATTCGGCGTATTCGTTATCGACCGATTTTGTGTTTTTCACAACACACGAATTATTGGGAAAACACGCGATAGATAGATTATTCAATTATTTATATTTAATTATTTTAATCTATTTTTTTTTCAATTTTTAGGAAATTAATATTAAATATTATATAGTACGTATAAAATATTATTCTTTATGTCACATATTGTTTATAATTTTTTTTTTTTTTTAGTAAAATATGTGAAATACGTACTTAAAATACAAATATAACAAAATAATAAGTACTTAAATGGGAAAATGAGCTGAATATACAAAATATGCAAAATAAAAATGATTGTTTTAAACTTCTAATATTATGAAACAAATTTCTATATTATCCAACTATATTTTGAATGATTATTGAAAAACATGCAAACTCCTATAAATTTCTAGCCCTAATCATAACACATTACAGACTGCAATACTCTGTTTATAGCTAGTATATATATATATATATATTTATTTATAAACAAGTATACCTATTTAAAATTTAAGTTTTAGCATGGAAAAGAATTACATACAATGAATATTAATTTGCATAGGGTATAGTCTTGGGAGTTAGTTAAAAATATACATCCACCACCATTATAATTTTGTTGTTGTTATTCAAGTCATATATAATACCTATGTCCTATAGACCCTAATAAATATAAACCATACACACCAAATACATGTAGCGTTATAAATATTATTTTGGCCGATGACGGTTTATAATTAGATGGTTTAGGGTACGAATTCGGCTGGTTGAAAGACATGTATCTATTATATGTCATGTAATCCTACTACTTTTTTTGTGGTTTTATGAATAAAAATATTATCTTATGGTAACAAAAATTGAAAAAAAATAAATAAAGATTAATGAAGAATTTAATACTGTGAATTAGCAATACTCAAAAAACCGATAATATTCCAGTATAAATAATTGGTTTAAACGCGTTGCAATTTTTCAACATGGATTTTTTTTTTCAACTGGTCTAAACGTTCTTAACCGGTACAGGTAGGTAGGAAATATCTATACAACAACAATAAACAGCTTTACTGTTGTCGCCTGAAACGCTCTGTACAATATTTGTAGTGACGTAGACGCATTGCAGGCGGTTGTACAAAAGAGATATCCGTCTAGACGTCCTCCGCCTTCACCTACTTGTATGCATAATATATACCTATGCAGTTCGTCCAGACGTAGTGTGTTTGTGCGTGTGTTTGTGTGCGCATGTGCATGTATGTGTTTGGTAGATATCTTGGATCAGGGGTCATCGCGCCCGAATCCGTTTATTTTACGTATATGTGTGTACAAAAAAAAAAAAAAAAAAATCATAAATAAACGTACACACAAGTCGAAAGAAATTCATCTTCCAAATGACTGACGGATCTCGTACGGTAGAACTTGTCGCCTGAGGACTCATCTGGGTCACACGCGATTCGGGGGGAACACCGCGACGGTAGTAACTAGTAACGCGTGGGTAATGTTATTATACATAGGTATAGGCACACACACTATTTCCAATTTTACTTCAAATACGTTTACATTATAACATATTTCAATCGTGTTCGTTAAATATTACGTTTATATTTAATGTTAAATCTAAATCTCACGATAAATCGAATTGTTCGAATGCGGCTTTTTGATTATTTTTAAATTATATAGATAGAGATTTTTTTCATTCGACCAAAAAAAAAAAAAAATAAATAAATAAATAAAAATAAAAGTAAAATATAATAAAAATATTTTGAAATCTTTACACAAAAGAAGTATAATAGTTCTCTTGTAACTCGGCTAAATATAATAAAATACAGAATACCCATAATTTATATATTTTTTCTTTATTACTTGTCAATTATAATTTTAATGTGTATTATTATACCTAAATTCTGAAGGATAACAAATAATGGAAACCATTTTTTTTTAACATTTATTCGTAAAATTTTATGTTTTTTTTTTTTTATATATATATATTTTGATTTTAAGGTGTTTGTAAAAATGAAAAATAAATAATTGGTATCAATCTAAAAACCCACTTTAAAAATATCGTACATAAAGTTTACTTAAAAAAAAATAATGATAAAGTATGGAAATTTGTTGATTTATAGCTTTGTAGGATGCTATAAAAACACATTGAACTATACAAAATATTATTATTAATTGTAAGAAATAATTTAACCGATATTTTAAATTTTAAATAACTCACATCATAACATTATAATAAAATATTTAGAAAAATACATGAATTACGTCTATGCCTTTGAGGATGCATTGAAACGATTTATCGAAAATACATACTATTCCTGATATTCTATATATGTACCCTACTTATCTTTCCACTTTATATATAATAAATATTATTCTTATAAATGGGATAAATACTTAAATGTGCATTATTTAAAATTGATGCAATAAAAAATCAATAATTGTTCAATATTTTAAATATACGATGGCAAAACAAAGTCATAAATCTCTAGAAATGTAGATGTATTAAAAAAAAAATGCTTTATTACATCGAACTAACTAAAAACTTTTTTTATTCGTATGTTTTAAAATAAAACAATAAAAGAAATCGAATTATGTATATTATGGTAAGAACGAGGAAAGAACATTTTTCAGTTAAAATTCACAAGTATTTCCATTCCAAAGCGTATAGATTTATATTATATAGCATTTACATTAGAGAGAATACAACGGAATTGTACCTTGACATATTATCATCATGAACAAGTTATTTGTCCATGATAATATTTTAATACATCAACCATTGTTAAAAGGTATTTTACGATTTTTATACTGCATCAGCTATTTATGTAGGTAATACTCGTAGAAACAGGATTGATTTTTGATGATTTTATTACAATTTTAGTAGACAATATCATCAAATAATATAAACAAGTTAAATTTAACTACATAATGATGATGTTACCTTTGATGATCAGCTATGAATGATATAGCTATGAGATGGGTCAGGAACTCTAATATATTGGATGTTGTAAAAAAGTATTCATATAATTTTAAAATTATATGAATTTCAAAATAGTTATTTATTTTGTTTGCAGTTGATTTCTACTATTTTTTTGTTGCAATAAACCTATTTATTATTGTTATATTCATCTAACTTGAAATTTTTCATCTAAATAATATCTAATTGATTGATCAAAATATAATAAACAATTTAATAATCGAGAAAATGAAATAGATATGTTTGTTTTCTAAATAATAAACCTTAATTGACGCCTTCAGACGTATTATTCACTCATAATAATATTGAAAGTTGTTCATGGGTTCACGGCAATTTGACTAGATATATAGTATATTATCCTATATACACATACCAGTCGGGTTCGAGATGTCCAGTCTATTTTTATGTTGTTAATATATTCGTGTTCCTTAAAGCTGAACTATTTTTTCACTTAATTGTAGGTTATACAATATCATTAAACAACATTATGTAAAAGTAATAGTCACAGAAATAGTATTTTAGCAAAGTAGGTTTTAAATAGTTTTGCAAATATCTGGTTAGATGGACCAAATTTAAAACTAAATATAAACCAATTATGAAATCACGATGAGGCCGCGTTCACGAGTGTCAGTAATAATAATTAATGTTATATAAATAAATATAACCTTCCAGTATAATTTTCACATGCTGTCTCATACGAGTAATGCATTTGACTCGGAATAATTTAATTTGACAAACTAACCCACTAACAAACCAATTTATGCTAGACCAAAAAAACTGAATTTTAAACGAAAACGTTGAATTTTTTTGCAACCCTTCGTGTAGTCAGTCTCTAAGTGCGTGTAATTGCATTACACAGTCGTATATGTACAGATGAATGCGCAATGTTTAGCAAGCCATAAAACATTTCGCAATCTAACCTGGAAAATTATAAAGTATATCGAAAGAATTTATCACACACACATACGTATGGAGCAGCACTTAATAAACATTATAAGGTATAACATACTATTATACTTACATTATATTATAGACTTTAGTTTATAGTATAAACCTACAGTGCGTACCTACGCCAACATAATATTATAAAATCCCGTCGGAAATTAACCTTTTCACCCGTTGAAATTGCGGCGCCCGAGTACGTGTAAAACTCGTTGTGTGTATACCTACGTTTTAATTGTTCGCTTCGAGCGAAATATCCACTCGAATCCCCCTTTTGGCCAGTATAAACGCGTCGTGTCGTGCCCACGCAAATATCTATATCTATTATACACATCAACACGTACGTATTTTTACGTAGGTACCTATACATACACAATATACACGCGTATACATATATACATATATGCCTAATATATACCGTATTATACCTATATATATACATATTATTTATATCTGTACTTTTTACCCGCAGTGTATATTTAATAATATATAAATACATAATAATAATAATAATAATAATATTAAAACGGTCCATTAGATCTCTCGCGTCACGGTCACACGCGCGCGAGTCCTCTCGCGGTGGACCCAACGGCTCGTGCGCACCAGCTGTTGCAATTGCTCAAGCTGCAGCCTGCAAGTACTGCAGTGTATAATATTATTATATACGTATATATGCTAGGTACTCTGTAAGCGTATTATATTATTGTAATATGCATCGGGTTTATTATACACAGCACACATAAATTATACGGAGATACGTATAAATTATTATAATATGTAATAATATTATTATTATTGTGATACGTGCGTCTATATACGACTTGGTCGGGACGTCAATGGCACCGTAAACGGCGATCGGTCAGACGACGAGTTGTGCAATTTCATCGCAGCGGAATGGTAGTATAATAATAATACTACTACTAATAATAATAATCGTCTTCGCCTGCACGCGGTGCGCGCACGTTCCGTCGTGGACTGCGCGCTATACGCGAGCGTCGAACCTTTTGTCGCCGAGCCGAGCCGGATTTCTCTGTAGTAACATAAAATTATAGTAATTGTCCTTATATATATATTAATATAATTTAATGTTCCTCGTCGTATCACATCGTCATCATACAACGCGTCGGTCTATAATAATAATAATAATAGTTATACGTATTTTTCAAAGCGTCGGGGTCGAGTATGCGACTTGAGTCTGGGGGTAGCACTGTGCGCGGACTGTAGAGACAATGCGATTTATTATATTATATATATAAATATAAACATCGGCGACAGAGAAGGCAGAGGAGGCTTGTATGAGAGAGTGCAGTGTAGCGACGAGGAGAAGGCGTGCAGGGGACCTAGCGCGCGCGTATTCGCGATCGATCGCCCCCGGGGACCCCGCACGCGCTTATGTGCGACAAAAACCAGTTTCCTTGGTGATCGGAACGTCACCGTCGCCGCCGCGACAACCGACACGCACACGCACACACGATCTTCTGTATTTAAAGTGGAAACATTAAATTAAAAAAAAAAAAAACCGAAGAAAACGGGCACACCGGACGCCAATCAACGGACATTATTTTCACAAAGAGGAAGGAAAAAAAACACTATACTTAAGACCCAATCCGGTTGCATTGTGTGTGTGCATACGGCTGCTGCTGTTGCTGTACCAGACATTCCTCTGGACGCACTGGTTATAACTTATAACGTCCGCCACCGCCGTTGTAGCAGTGCGTCGCGCGCGACGACAAAAAAAAAAAAATGCAAAATACGGGGGGGTCGGGGTAACTACCCGGATTCTCACGGCATAGTGGTTCGGACCCCTCCTCACCAATTCCAATACCCCCGAGGCGCGTTCGGGTGAAACGATTATTGCTATTATTATTATCATCATCATTATAATATACTAATGCTGCAAAGTACACGATTAGCACACGGGATGCCAGCAATATTGCTTATAAAGTTATAACATTATTAATTGTAATAATAATATTTTCGATGGTGCGCGTATGTAATATTTGTATTAATATACATAATAATATATATATTTAGCAAGCGCATACATCCATCTAACCCAATCTATTTTAATTTTTAAGCGATGATCAATGTATGTGGGAGTCTATATGTTTAGGCACATGATATTTTTCGCAAAATTAAATTCAACCATCCGACAATATTATTATTTATTATACGATGTCATAGATTCCCTGAGAAGTGAGGTATTTAATGTATTATTGATTTTTGTTATATGTGATTTGTTATGCGGTTAAAGGACGCTCTTATAAAGTTTTGTATAATACATTTATAATACTTTATACTCGTACATTGGAATTCCAGTTTCGATAATACTCAAAAGAAGTCATTTTTTGATTATTTCAACATTTTTTCGAAGCGTAAAAACTGTCTAAAAAATGTCAACAAGCGTGGTTTTAAAAGTACTCACTTTTTGAGTGTAATGATTTATTATCCCGTTCATATTTTAATAACACAACACACCAACACACCAAAATTCTGCATTTAAGCGGGCCAACCGAGTACCTAACACCCTCAGATTCAGTTTGAGTTTATTTAAATTTTAATATTTATAATTAAAAATAAGGTAATCTTCATTGAGCTAGGATAAATTAGAGCGTTAAAGTCTTTATGTTTGTTTCATGATTTTTGAAATATGTTAAAAAACTAGGTACACGTGAAAGATAACGTTTTCACCTCGATTTAGGGTAGAATTAAATGTCTGGCTTTATCTTCCATTGATTTTACTATTTGGAAGCAAATAATCGTGTATGACACTTTTCATGTCATGTTATTTAATACTGTATGTACCTAATGTAATCTAAGGTCTACCAATGAGTAATGATGAAGTGAATGAGAAAGAAAAACGAACATTTATGATGGAAAAGATCACACTTGTTATGATGTTTACGATCAAACAGTATAATTTTTCACCTTTCTGTATTAATTTTATTATTTTTGAGTTCAAGGATTATGTTTAACGTGAAAATTGCACAATAATTAAATCACAACATGTGGGTATAATATATATTGTAATATATATAAACGTATAAACGAGTGTGTATCGACCGTTTAATGAGAATCGATAGCCGATTGGTTTACATACCGGTTTGAATTCAAAACGTCTGGTCACAGACGTCTACTATAGTTTTAAATTTTGTCCGCCCTGACCTAAATTATTTAGGTTACACGGTACTCACAGTTGAACGACTTTTGGTTTTTTTCTTAACGAAAATTTAAGAGAAATTACTGTTTGCGGATGTTTTTAATTATTTCCTTTTTAAGGTCAACGATTGGTACTTTGTATTCTTAACAAAGGAATTCATTGTTTTATAGACGGAGTGCATGGTAAATCCCACGGGTGTCGAAACCCTGCAATATTTCGAGATATTAAAAGTTTAGATGGATTTAAATAAATATTATAATAATACTAATGTTTACATTAGTATTATGAGTTAAAATTTTAATATTAAAATTAATTATAAAAATACTTATTCCAATCTTTTGACCACAATCGATGTTCAATGATCTATTAGCCAATTGATTTATTATTAGAGAGAGGCATTTATTTTGTTTGATTTTCCATTGATTGAGCTCGATTATTATTTTCTAATAATTATTTTGCTATTTCAAAAAAATGTACAAATTAGTAAAATCGTATACATATTATTATAAAACATTAATTATGTATTTTAAATGTCTGATATTATAATAGTACATACATAATGATGTCACCAATTGTATCAGAATTTTTTTATTTTTGTTAATCTATCAAACTTTTATGGTATATTTATTAAATTACCTTACCTAATGAAATCTACTTATTCTGAATTTTATATAAATACAAGGTACATTAGCTATATTAACTACAAACCAAATGTATAAAAACCATAATTCTTAAATTATACACAATTGTATAATATATTGTATTCATGTATAATATTATATAATGTGTCAATTATCAACATTTTGATTACTTAATATATATAACATATTATAGAATAACGTTATTGTTGTTATGTTATAAAAATAGTATTACAAGTATATAGTGAGTTATTGATAATTGTTAAAAAAATATGAAATAAAAACTTCACATATTAAGTAACAATAAAATTTGTTAAACGTTTTAGGTTCTGAGCTGAGTGATGAATGTGTTGATTTTAAAATGATTTGCATATATTTTTGGTGTTTATATTCACAATAAGTATAGATGAAAGAATAATTCAATTCAATCTTCAAATTTAAGGGTTGTTTTTTTAACAGAAAATTAGATTTATTTTGTTTTTTTTGAGAGGTTAAATATTAAAATTCTTAGTATTTTTCAAAATAAGAGAAAACGGAAATTTTTATACAAAAATAATTTTTGAAAAAATTGATTTTATTGTATTTTTTTGTTTTTACATAGTTAATCATATACAAATAGTTGTATAGATATTTTAAATTTTCACTAAATGTTTGTATGATCAATTTTATCAGTATAATATAATTTTCAAAATATTTTAACTCTTTTTAAACTATTTTAAACGTATACAATTTTTCATTATTTTAGTTTTTTTTATAAACGCCGATAAAACATTACTGTCAGCAAAAATACTTGAATTTTTAGTCACAATATTTTTTTATAGGCGTTTAAATTTTCAACAATATTTAATTATTTTTAGTTAGAAATTCATGAAAAAAAAAAAATGTTTAATTTTTTTATTTAATATATGAGAATTTAATACAGGGTTTCACATAAGTTTTTGATTCATATAATAATCAAAAATAAGTTTATTTTGAAATAGCTAGAACAAAATAAATTAATAGATGACGATTTATAAAATGTAAAATTATTAAGATTGCTCATAAGTAGTTGATATTGAAATCAAATAATCTAGAAATATATACTTTTTAAATTTTGACGAAATTATATATTTTTAAACAATAAATAACGATGTTAATTATTTTGTTTTAATACAAAAATATTGTTCGTGAGAAATTAAAATTTTTATGTTTATTATGAATTTTATTATATGTTATGGCATCATTTAAAAATATATATATTAATTTTAACATATTACCTATGATATAGGTTCTATGTATACCTACCATATATCACAGTACAGTTTTATGATAAAGTGGTATTGACTCAAAAGTTAATTACAAAAATATAATGCGGTATAACTATATGTTATAATAATGATTAAATATTAATAATATGATAAACATATTTTTTTATATAAATTACGTAAATCAATCTACTCTAATATTAAGTACCTACTAATAAAATAAATTACCTAATACCGTCTCCATTCAGAATCGTTTTTCATGTGCAATAATTTAATATTAAATACAAAAGAAATGCAAAACACGTAATGACAGCTGAAGCCTGTATGTACGCGATTCGAGATGTTTAATATCAACATGTTTTCGGACGCGGCAGCCGGATATGACGGTGACGTGCTGAAGTTAATGACAAAAACGGTACACGCAAAGTCAACAGGAGCAGCAAAACAATCTCGACACGATCATTATAGGTCATTCGTCTCGGCACTGGGGAGTAGATTTCTCGAGGTTGGCAAAAGATTGTGCTGCAGTTGATGCAATTAATGAGAGTAATGTACTGAAAGGTACCGCAATGTGGTGAGCTTGAGTGACTGTGAGACGACGACGAGCAGGGAAGAGACGAGAGACGCCCGAGAGGATGCTGACTGGTGGCATCGATCAATGCAAAAATCTGTGACTATTATGCAGTGATATATTTGAACCTTGTGATATTGACAAGTAGGGTTTGGAAGTTATTCCATTTGTATGCTTTTTTGGGCTATTAGATTTATTACTAAGTAAACTAGAAATTAACTTCTTGACGCTATGAAAAAAATATTAATAGTTTATAATGCATTTTTTGCATATTTAGTGATTTTGTAGTTTTAAGAAAATATTTTTTAATCTTATACTATTTATTTAAAGCATATCTGATAATTATTTATGATATATTTGTAATATACATTGACAATTTTATAATAAAAAAAATACATAATAATTTATATTTATTTTGAAAGTTTTCACTAGGTATTATTGTATTGTGTTTTTCATATTCCTAGTTGATATAAAATGTTCCATTTTTATTAATAAATATATACCTAGTAAAAATAATAAAATAAAAAAATATTTTTTAATTCAATATTTTTACTTCTAAAAATTATGAGTAGAAAAATAATGAGTGCATATTTTTAAAGCATATCTGTGCTTAAGCGTATAAGTGAGTGTATACTTTATACTTTTTAAGAGAATTAATTTCGGAGCTCTATAACCAAAAACCTAATAACCAATTTAATATTTTAAATTATTAATCAAAGATCTTAATCTATTATTGTATATTTTATTTTTTTGTATAATGCCTATGTGAATTTTTATTTATTCAAAGTTTTTATACTATTAACTGTTTTTATAAAAAAAATGTATTATTTATGTTTTTGTAATTAATTATATATATATTTTTTTAAATTTTTTTTTATATTATGTATTAAGAGCATAAAAATTTGTATCATATTATTATGTAAAAAATAAAAATAAATTGTTTACAACACTTGTATATTCAATTGACTGGTAAAAACATATAGCAATTAAAATGAGATAATTCTATAATAATATATACTATGAGTATTATCGTATTACAATATATTCATTGTTTCAATTGCGACGACAGTATTTAATTAAATTTTGAAAAAGTTTGAAATAAAAACAAGATTTAGTGTGTGTCTTTTTAAGGATATATTGTCGTTATTTTCGATGTAAAAACCGGTTGGTTGAAACTTGAAATCACTGACCATAGTAATATTGGGAATGACTTTAAACCACATAACTTACAAGTAAATATGCATTATAATTTAATTATTTTATCATAATTCGATGATATATTAGGCACACTACGGTATTACTATGGTCTATGGATGAATATAATGTAAAATTATTTAAGCATAAAAATATTTTTTTAAGGTTATATTTGTTCTGTTATTATATACATATTATTATGTATAAATTGTAAAAATTTATAAAATAATTACAATGCGCACAATTTAATAATAATTATTAGTTTTATAATAAATACACAGATAAGTAATTAAAATTGTTTATAAAAACATTTTTATCTTTATAAATTAATAATGAATTTAACGTCAATCAATGCGATAACAATTAAATCATCCTTGCTATTATTTAATTTAGTATGTTTTCAGTTAATTAAGGGTTGTTAACCGAATGTAAAGAAAAATCTTATATTATATTTTATTTCTATAGTTCCATTTTTAGTATACGTTTTTATTAATTAGTTTAGCATATTTTAAGTCATTTATACATCTTTTTTTTTGTTTCCAAGTAAACACATTTAAAAATCTCTTTCCAAATCTTATTTCCAATACTCCGTAATTCTTTTGGGATAATATGACGCGCCCTTAGAAACTGTTTTAGTCTTGTAAATGTCGACTTTAATAAAGACAATTTTAACGTGTAATAAATTATCTATAATGAATTCTATAAATTTAAATTTCATAAAATGTATATAAAATCAATTTTACTAACTCTGACGGTTTTACTGAGCATTTAATTTTAATTGTACTTAAAATTCTATAAACCTGTAAATGTTAATTTTAATCAATCAATTTCATCAAACATTTCAGACATCAGCACTTACATAATTGCAATTGTATTAACGTATACCAAATGAACATAATCCGTTAAATTATTAATTTTGTGTTATTTATTTAATTTTATAAACAATGCATAATTTTCAATTATTTGTTTACCTGGTAAAAAATATGTACAGTATAATTTTTTCAATATTTTTTTAATTATATTGACAATAGTAAAATAACGACATGTTTATTAATAATTTGATTAAAAATGTTTAAAACCTTTAATACTTGATTAATACATTTAAATCATAGAAGAATTAATGTGTCTATATAAAATATGAACTCTAAAATGTATAACATATAATTTAATTTCTCATATATATGTTTAACATCCGTGTAGAATTTATTTTTACAAAAAAAAATATGTTTCATAATTATAATAAACGTAGTTTGTTGTTACCTGATAATTTTTTTTTCACAATTCCAACAATACCATTGTTAAACATATTATCAAATGACAACGCCCTACGATGCTATGAACTATTAAGTAAAAAAATATTTAATTAAATAAAATTAAAAGTTGAATAACACAGAAACTCTTAATGTAAATTTACTACTTACATTTATACATAATAAATAATTGATGTGTATTATGGTTTATTATGTATTTTACTGATTATAGGATTAATTTGCTGTATTATAATAATTTGAATGTACAGTTATTAAATATATTTAAAGTATTTAAACCTAAAAAAAGTTCTTATTAAGTTCAAATATGTTTAAAAAACTCGTGTTCTATAATTATTTAAATTGAATAAATTAAAAATAAACAGATCATTTAGTACTTACTAAATGTTGTAAAGTATGTGGCATTTATTCACTTGATGAGATTTTGAAACAAAAATGTTAAATTATTATAGTAATTGAGTCGAAAAAAACTGTTATGTATATTTACGTAACTTTTTGTTTTGTACAAAAATGCAAATATTGAGGTTTAAAAAATGACTTAGTAAATCTTTACACTATTATATAAGTTTTTAAAAGCTATAAAGTTTTTAGACGCAAAAAACCATGGTAAACAATTTTTATAAAAAACTTTTTAAGTTGAAAATAAAAGTTTATTAATTTATATCAGATTTTTGAATAACTAATAATTATATAAGTAATTATTTAATATTTTTATACGCACCAATAATTATAATTAAATAATTATATTTTAAAATATAGGTATTATGTATAGTATACATTGTATACATAATAAAAAACATTCAAATAAAATTAATTTAATTATTATATCATCATCGATAAATATATTTTGGTATAATAATAAAAAAATAATAAATTATTTCATTATTTTGGTTAGTTATAGAAACATGAATATTTTTTCATTACTGTGCAACATAATACGCATTATGCATTTTACTTGGGTACTCATAATCGCTTCATATTATTTCTGCATTAAATATTTTCAGGCAAGTTTTGGGCATGTAGGCACTATTCTTAAAATAATATTTCGTTTAGGTAAAATAACAATAATAATATATTTTTGATGATGTTAAGGATGTTAAGGTTGAACACTGATCACAAAATATGTTTTTATAATAAAATAACACCCACGTTTGGTTTATAATATATAAGACACGAGTGTCTCAAATGTAGTAACAAAAGATATCAAAATAAAAATTTTTTAGAAAAAGCAGTACATATTTAGAAATTCTTCAATCACTTTTTTTTGTTAATATTTATTTTCTAATAAATAGATCAATATTGCGTTAATAATTACATTTACTATAAATTATAATACATTAATTAATATATATATGAATAAAGCTGCGCAGATTTATTGGTTTCTGAAATATTATAATCTTGTTTTTATTACTATCGATATCAAAATGATAATCAGCATTGAATTTTTTGGATGAACTAATATTTTAAAGAAAATGGGGTCAAATTGCCTAGCAAGGAAATGAAAATCTGAAGAATATAATAGCAGTAATCAAATCTATAGTATGTAATAAGTACTAATTATAACGTACCTATATAGATAGTTATAATATTTCGGTTTCATAAATCATTTTAGACAATACGTCAAAATGTAGTGATTACTGTCGTGTAATAATTACATTTTTAGAACTGCATCCTGTGTACTATATTCCGAGAATTATATATAAATATTTAATGTAAGTATCATATTTAGTTGTAGATTAAGTTTCATATGTATAGGTGTATTATGATTTATGCTAATACATATAGAAATAAATACATCGATCATTTAATAAATCTTAATCAAGACTTAGGTATTAAGTAAAAATTAAATTAATATGTCTATCTATTAAATGGAAATTAAATAAGTGAAAATTGCAAGACTTTAGGTATATTAATTTTTTACTGCAATTTAACAAATAAATCGATTTATTATAAGACTATAGTATCTATCCTATCCTAAAACATATAGTATATGTGTATAAGAACACATGATAAATATTAAAAATAAATTTAATACTTTTAAAGTTTTTTACTAAAATATTATTTTAAATTATCTTTAATCTATACTGTTAATAACGCTTCATACTTTGCCTTTAAGTTACACCTTCACAATAACATTGGTATTAATTCAATTTGGAATAAAACTGAAATTTTTACACAAATAGTTTTTCTTTTATGAATACATCACAAACTACTCATAAATGGCTTATATATCCTTTTTGCATTCCCTGAAACTTCTCGTGGCTGATAAAAAAAAAAAAAAAAAAAAAAAATCAATGTTGTAATTTATTTTTACTTACTTACTTTTTTTATTATTGAATTCTAATTAATTCCAAGTTAAGTGCCACTAATTTTCTTATTCGTGTAACCCCTATTTATGGAGTTTTCTTCTATCTTAGCACATCTACATATTATGCATAAATTATCTATGTAGACTGTATATTTTATTCTTAAAAATTATATTGAGAGAGTTTTCATAATTGATTATTAATTAATTATTTATAAGCCCTGCTTGTTTAAATTATACCATAACTAATTATGCAATCAATTATTACTATCTAGTAGTATTAGTATTTCATATAAAATAACTTTTTATCGATTAAAGAATATTCTATTTTTCTTACAGTTGATAAGTAACTTTATTTTATTATATCGATTAAGCATAATATGTTATGAATCGATTAAAACAAAAGCTGATAATAAATTTTAGACCTCAAATAATAACACATACGTAAAATGTCCGTATTATAATATTACATTTTCATGAGTTTTGATTTATTTTTTATTATTATTTTTAAAAATAATTAATATGCTAATAAAATAATCTAACTATCAATTATTTTTCTTTTGCAAACAATTTAGAATTAATTTTGAAGTACGTAAACCTGTAAAAAAAAAAACAAATTTATTCTATTTGTAATCTAAGCTGGCATATTTTATAAATATAATAAATATATAAATATATATACCTATATATGCATTTTTCAAGATATAAAAAGTTTTAAAATTTAATCTTTTTGGCAGGGTAATTCCTATTAACGTGTAAATAAGATGTCAAAAATGATTACGCAAAGTATCATTTGAAACGAATTGCTATGGATTTATAAAACATAAATATTTAGACAAAAATTAATAAATTAGAGTTTTAATATTCAATGATTGTATTTTATATTTGTGTAGCATGTCTTACATTTGTTAAAATATGTGCATGTTAATGGCAATTCGTTAAATTGCAATATTATGAAGAATAATTTTAAGACAGTTGGTGCGCATAATATAAGTCTGTATAATTGGGATTAATAATAGAAAGTTAAGCATTGTTTAAAAATAAATAATTAATCATAAAAGTTACTAAACAAAATATTTTTTATAATATTATTTTAATATGTTAATTGCATTAACATGTCATAATATATTTTTTTATCGATGTACTGTAAAATTAAGATAATACTAATAATATTATAAACGTATTTTATTACCTCTTACAATTTGATCATTCACAAAAGAGCTATTTTTACTTATAAATAGGTACTTTATTTATAATTTTTTAAATTGAAATGTCGAGTATTCCCCAGCTGGTTATATCTATTTCGAACAACTTAGTTGTACTGCTGATAATTCTTATTCTTTTTGACACGCATCATTACATATATTCAAAACTTTTGGATGTAAAATCTTTTTCGAATGTCACTAAACCCCTCGTTATCAACATCATTATCCCTTTGAATAACTATTTTAATGTTATAACCATTAGTTATTAAATGAACTTGTGAAGTAAAATTTAAATTGATAACGGCTGGTCAATATTGGTATAATAGAATATATTTAATTATTATTTGAGAAACTGTAGCAAATATTAATGTGTTTAAATAGATATATTATATGTTTTTTTTTTTTATTTCAAATTAAATTTAAGCTAATAAAATACGAGTTTTAATCCTTAGTATATTTGAACAGAACCAAATGTAATTTCATCAACTACCTCCACGAACACTGTAAATGATTTTGTTAAACTAAAAACAACCATAAACATAATATCAAACAAATTAAAAATAATAATTTATATGATAGAGTATAGAAGGCCCAAAAATAATCGTGGTAAATTAATTAACCTAAAACGTAAGTTTGAAGCCCAAATAATTTTTGTTTACTATTTTAATTCATACAAGACATACGTAGTGTCCTTTTTATGTTATTAAATTTATTAGCCTATGGATTTTAAACACTAATGTATTATAACTAACTCATACAAAAAATAATTTATTTCTTCCCGTCAGGATTTATATAAAATGTGTTTACAAAGTATGGAAACCCTAATAATGGATACAACGTATAAAAAAACTTTTTCATTTTTTTTCACTTTACACAAGGTATAGTCTACACTGCACATATAAGTATATGTGCGCGTATATTGTACCGTATACAATGTGCACAATATACAAATACTCTCTTTTTACAATATTTTATCACCGTTCGTGGTCCTTTTTTTCACTAAGGGGTTTTCCGCCATCTCTATCAATTTTATTTTTCGGGTTACCTGTAACATATGTCCAACAACTTTACAACCTTTCTCAAAATCTTGATATTCACTCAGTTTGCCTTTTCTATATCCTCGCCATAGTTGTTTATGTTTTCAAGTGTATATCTTTGGATTCAAATATATTATTATGCGATCGTAAGTTTATATTATTTAATAAAGCGTATTAGTTTTGATAAAAATAAACATCAAGATACGTACTATAAAACATTTCATTTTAAATTTGAGCATCTACTTCAAATGCTATCTGCAGTATAATTCACTAAAATTAATTCAAAATAAAAACAATACATAACATTACCATATATTATATAGAAATTGGTTTGAATGATATAATAGAATTTTTTTTAATTAATTTAAAATCTTTGTTACAAAATATGATTAAATCTCCATACTTAATCATTTACATTTTATAATCGGAAACTTTTACATAATATTAAGCTTTAAAGTAAATAGAGGTTTCAGTAGACTAAGTGTTGTAAAATTTTTATTTAATTAAAATATCATAATAGGTTTCAGTGAAAAGGTAAACGCATATTATTAATATATCATTATATTTGTTTTTTCGCGTTGGGAAACTTTAGCATTATGTCATATGTCTAAAAAATGTTTATATAAAATAAATATAGATTAAAATATGAGATATCGTATGTGTAGATTACTTTGCTTTAAAGTCTCAGAGATAAAACTTTACTCCAATAATTTTTATTGATATCAAACGTCGCTTATTGCGATTTTATGATAAGATATTGTGGTTTTTTAAGTTGTTCTAATTATCATTTCAAATGTTTTAAAACTTTTCGAATATAAATTTATTAGCTTATCTCCAAATTATACATCGTGATAAGAGTAGTTATCAAAAACACATAAAAACCAATGACCTATTTAATTGGTAAAAATTACATTAGAGTATAAATAAATTCATTTAAATAAAGGTAAATAAATTACAATTATTAGAATATCAAATACATAATGTGATAATACCTGGTTTAATATCGCCGTCAAAATTTTAAGATAAATAAATAATAAATCAATAAATAAAGCACATAAATTATAACATGATTATAATTTACTTTAGAATGAATCCATTATACTATTTATTCTTAAATGTGTGATCATTCATACACACCTTAATATTATGATGTTAAGAATGTCTGCTGGGTTTACTTAAAAACAAACAAATTTATAAATCGTATTAATAAACAATTATTTAACTGGAAATTCCATAAATCATTAGAGTATGATTGTAATTTTGACACATTGTAGACAAGGATTGATATATTGAATATAACAACTACATCTCAAAAGCTAGATACTATACTAATTAACTCAAATCTTAAATAAATGAAGTCGTGTTATTGATTAACACAATTCTTTAACATATTATGTTATTTTATTAATTATAATCTTGTGTAAAACAAAACGTAATTGTTACCTTATAAGTTATATAAATAAAAAATATTCGAAAATTATAATTTGTCTAAATTGGTAATCTAGTAAAAGAATTTTTTAAATCTTATATGAAACCAATAACGATCTTCAATTTAATAAATTTATTTCACGTTCGAAAAAAATTATTACGAAGTTCAGATAGTTCAATATATTAGTATATTTATACTACGAATCAGAAATAATTACTAATCTCATTGCACGTATCAAATGTGCATCATACCAAGTATTTAGTAATGCAGTCATAGTGTTGGCATGTTTGAAATTTACAGTTGATTAATAATGTAGGCAGAAACGTATATTTAAGTATAATTCGTCAAATTTATACTTTTAGTGCCGCATGTACATTAGTAAATTCTGTGAATTCGATCTCGTTATACTAATGTAATGTCTATAGAATAAGTACATGGTATCGTCAAAGAGACAAAGACATAAATTAAAGAATAAACGTAAATGACTAGTCAATTATATTAGGATATCTCCATTTAAATTATGCCACATTTATTAGGAAATAATGTTAATGCTCATTATTTTCAGACAATGATACATTTAACAATATTGTCTAGATGGGTAATGGTTATAATTCCGGTCTTTTTTTTTTTTATCTTTAATCGGGAAAAATGTTTATTGAATTTGCTTGTTGAATTAGAAACAAGCCTGCGTTGTAAAATCGATTTGTCTAATCTATAGAAAGATATTAACAATAATATATTTTCGGGCTCTGCGACGTGTTGAAAATCGTACAATATAAAGAAAAAATATCCATCCATCAGAAACGTCTATACAGCCTATACTGTTGTAGTAAGAACACAATATAAATCGCGATAATGGACAACTTATTTGTTACAATATTTATACACCTGCATGTATACTAATAGCACATTACATAGCATGCATGGTATTATAATTTATAATTAATTATAAATAGTATAGTATCTACTATCTACCATTGATTTTAGAATAAACTAAAATCAATGCTAACATTAAGATAATTTTATAGTCATTTTATAGTCATAGTTGAAAATGTATTAGCAAAATTTTTAATTTTTACAACACTGTTTGTATTGTCCGTTAATGATTAGGTATTTATATCAATACTTAAATTACATCATTAATCATAATAATAAATATAACGAATGCATCATTAATAGTTCCGTGTTCTCCTGGACATTTTATTCTATATTCATTTTTTAAGTAAATTTATACTTGGTTATCTACCAGGATATTTAGAATATAATTCACATCATACATCGAACTATATGTATTATTCATGTATTATCATAAAAAATACTATTCAAAGTATACATATGATTGAAAATAATAATAAAATCCAAACAATTACAAAAATAATATTTGTTTTATGTTCATTCATATTATATCTTTATAATACTACATAGGGAAATAAATCTCACCTTTCACAAATAAATAAAATACCATTGGCATAATATTATCGGTTGAATGAATCTTGTAAATCGAACATTTACGGTTACAATATTCATTTATTTAATTATTTAACGACTTTAATGCCCAATCGAACAGTAAGACAATAAGACAGTATACATAGTTAATCCTCAGTAACAATTAAATAATACAACATACCTAGTTAAGAATTAACAACAATTAGAGAAAAAGTAAAGTAAATAAAGTAATAATGAAATTTTTGTATTACATTATTTTTTCTGATTTTTTCGTGTACATAGGTACAGATAAAAAAATTTAGAAGAAATAAACTTTTTCCTGTATATTTAATGTTTATATAATAAATTGTGTTTGTCAGTGTAGATTTATTTAGTACCAGACTAAATTACGTTAAATCATTGTGATATATATTCACGCGTGGGTGTATTTTTTATAAAAATATAAATTCCTCACGTAATTTTCCGATGGGATTCAGTGTTACCCTAGCATACGTTGAATTTATTGCTATTACCCATCAACCGACATAAAAATTAAGTGAGAGATCTGAAAATCTTAAACAAATGTTTGTGATAAACTCAACAAAAAGATTTATGTGTATTTTAAATTAATTTTTAACTTATTTCTTGATTAATGATTTCTAATGAATTGCATACGTTGGAAGAAAATACATTTTAAGAATGACACATAAATTAAAATTTATACACAATGACATTTAAATAGTTTAAAACCCACGGATACTTATACTTTCTTAGTTATAGACTATAGTTTAATTTTATTTTCCAGTTAAAATACAAAATTATATGTGAATTTAAAACCGTTTTAACGTTACCATCTAAACATCTATAATAGTAACTAATAAAGTTACCTTTATCTGTTTTTTATAGTTGGTCTAAATTAAACGGGCAAGAATATACCAATGATATTATTTAGGCGTATATAATTATATTGTTTTGCAAAAATATTTTAGTCGCATAAAATATAGTTTTGAATCAATTGTTTATGTATTCGTAATAAATTTATTATTTTATCAATTGAATTATTCATAATTATTTTTAAACATGAATATAATAGTTTTGGTAGCTAGTTTAGTGTATAACACCGTGTATACTACAAAATTGTAAATTGACGTAAGAAAATTCATGGTATTATTATAATATTGACTAATTTTTAGGAAAACTAAACTCTCTATAGACTGCATATTAATTAAAATTATCCCCTGAATTTATAGTAATGTATTATATTGTTTTATATAAGTGTGTATATGCACAATGTACTTAGTACATATTATGATAGTATAATCATAGTAAATATTACATTTTGGAAAAGTAAATAACAAAAAATATATATAATAATCTAAAAAAGTTTAGTTTGGAGTTAAATTTAAAATTCGCAGACAAACAAGAAAAGTTCCTTCCTACTTGGACAAATTTCCGTAATAGTTCTCGTTGTAAACATGATATTCTATAACATTCATTTCAATAATAGCGATTGAAATAAAATGAGTATTAAAATTAGATTAACTGTCTCATTTTATCACAATAATTTGTAAGTTACCTATAACCATTTATATGATATTATTTAAGTTATATCGCTTTTATATAATAAAGTATGCAACGACAGTATGGTTCACCCATCATCTATGACGAACTATTATTTTCATTATTCTTTATTATTAGTATTACATTGCGTAAAGATGAACATATAATAAAAATAAATATACTTAATTTTCTTTTGTATACAATGCCTTAACATATTGTTGCTTTAAAACAAGTTTTCAAAATAAATAAAGTAAAACAAAACAACGAATAAAAGTATTCTTTGTCCACCACTATACAAACATAATACAATGTTCAATTGACAATTACTTATTAATTTGAATCTTATAAGGTCTCCTGATAAAAACTTTTATTGTATTTCAAACCATTCTATTATTGTTAAGTATTTGCATGCTTTCGATCAGTATTAAATAAACAGTTTTGTTATTAGGTAGTCATTAATCATTACATACAATTTCCATTTTTAGGAGTGTACAAAAAATAAAAAATAGAATAAAAATATTGAAAAGCATATTTGTGTCATCGAATTTTCATAAAGCAAACAAAATATGTCTCCACATATTTTTCATTACTACGAAGTTGCTAAGTAAAATATTTGTCTTCGATATTCATAATAATATTCAAAAAATATGTATATTTTTCGTGTTTATATTGACAACAATAATGCATAAACATCAAACATATTCTGACATTCAGTGACGAAGGATAACTTCTGTATAATGCGTCATAATAAAACACGGACGTCAAGCACTTAGACACGTGTACAAACTGCGATTGCGTGAATGAGGATAACATAATATAGTTAATAATTATAGTATATTTTAAGGAACGAATAAGAATAGCGTAGGTAAGTAACTAAAATAAAATATTACCAAAGTATTTAAAAAAACCAATTAAAATTATATCGATGCACTTAACATATCAACAAACTACAGTATGTATCTACTATAATGGTGTAGGTAATTTATTATAAATATTTGTAAATTCATGTTCATCATCAATAATATAACAATAAAAATTTATAAATAATATATTTAATTTAATAATATAAAGAATAAATATCTAAAAAAGTAGCGGTTTTAACTTTACATTTTTTAATACTAATAATCTTAAAATTTTAAGGGTCTTTAGACACTTTGGCAATTAACTTTGCAATATTGATGAAAATGTTATAGTAAATTATAATTTATAAATAATATGGAATATAAATCTAGTGGAAGTATCATTCCATGTTTAACGTAGTATGATGAATGTACAAAGAGACGAAGTATTAAAAAAAAGTAATAATAATAAAAGTTTTCATTTTGATGAATGCTTGGTATTTTCCGTGAGTTAATTTTTCTTTCAACTTTCGTTAAACTTTTAGTGTAAAGTTTTGAACGGAAATTA
Source organism: Melanaphis sacchari (assembly GCF_002803265.2). Taxonomy (NCBI): domain Eukaryota; kingdom Metazoa; phylum Arthropoda; class Insecta; order Hemiptera; family Aphididae; genus Melanaphis; species Melanaphis sacchari. The sequence continues at coordinate 467,976 of NW_020270400.1, read as the reverse complement.
ACTAACGAACTGAATAAAACAACAAAAACGAAAATTGTGCTACTTATCTTTTAGCTTTAAATTGTTCATGTTTCTAAACACCGATTATTCATATGGTAAATGCTGCACGCACAATGTATATGTGTTATATATACATTAAGTAGGTACTTAATGTATAAGTTCTCTTAAACAGAAAATGAAGTGCTTTTTAATCTATAAGTACCTAAGTATTTATCATGAACGTATTGGTAAATAATAATTATGAGAATCTCCAATTTAAAACATATTATTTCATTACTTAAGATTGTTTTAAAATAAAAACAATCATAACATGATTAACCGTTCCGAGAAATATTATGCATAATGAAATATAATCGTTAAACATTTTTTTTATATATATCTTCAACTCGTATATGTGACATCGAGACATTATCGATATAAAAAAAAAATACATAAAATAACTGGGTAGCCAACATATTACATATTTGTTGGTTGGGTTTTATTTTTATAAAGTTAACAATTGCGCAACACTCAATAAAGGTCAATTGTTAGCCATTGCTAACATTTAACAGATATAAGGTATCTATAAAAGGATCTAAGTCCACAATATGCTTCAGTAAGCTAAAATTTCACAGGGAATTTAAATGTATTGTTTTAATACATTTTAATATGGCAGATAGATAAAATACATGAGTTATTTCGTAAAGTAGATTTGAAAATAACATTTAAGAGTGATAAGTGGATCCACTATGTGGATCAATCAATAATGTTTTTTATGTATATTGTATTATGTTATTCATTATTTTCATATTTGAAAGCAATTACTTCTTTTTAAACAATAGTGGTCTTAATATTATAATATACCTAGCATATTATTGTATCGTTCATAACGCATTACACATGTTGAAATTAAAATGCTAACTATTTTATATACATCAATACTACAATAACGGGCCGTATTGTTTTCGACGTTAAATTAGAAATAATACAGAACGTTATAAAATAATTCCTATTTGTTTGTGTTAAATTTTTAAATTAAATCAATTGTTCCAACTACATTTTATAAGTCTATTGGATTTGTATCAATTGTGTTTTTATAAGAGTATACTTTTCAAAATAAGATATATGTAGATGCTGTGTACTTGTATTATTATTAAAGAAATGGTCAAAACCACTTAAATGGCTCGTTAGGTACTAGTTGTAGGAATGAAAATTATAATCAATTGGTCAAAGGGACCGTGATGAGAATTACGTGGACAATGGGGAGGAACTAGTCTCGAGAAATAAAAAAAAACTTAAAATATTATATAACACAAAGCACTTACCGGGGCAGAATCGTCCTTTCACCTTTATGGACAATGGAGACGGTAACCTTCTCACCAAGTCTACACAATACGTAGACTCTACGATGCTGTCCGAGGACACTGACCTTGGGAACCATTCCAAAATGTCGTTCACGTTTAATTTTTCTTCGTCGTTTTCTTCTTTTTCATCTTCTTCGTCTTCCCTGGGAACATAATTTCGATTATTACTTTAAATAGGTAATTACGTTTTTTCAACCGGTTCAGCTAGTAGACATGTCATGACAAATCGGTCCATTATCTTAAGCCCTTTTGAAAAAATCAATATAAATAAAAGTGCACAGTATCATCAATGTATACTCATTACATGCATATACTCTTTATACATATATAATATAGTGCATAATCAATATTATATACTTTGAATTTTACTACGAGTAGACGAAAATTTGTTTTATTCATGTAGGCTACGAAAACCCTTTCGATAGGATGTGTTACACTCTTTGTTGTGATAAATGGGAAAAGTTAAAAATAATATCGATTTTTATGCTGCATATTTAATATTACTCCCAACACAGTTTTATATCGTGTGACAACCCATAAATTATCTTTTTAAGTACCCAATGTGAGACACGATGACACTGCAGTTAGCTCTACGCCATTTATAATATTAACTAATAAAATGTAAAATAGTTTAACTTTACAAATTTAAACAACATTTAAAAAATAATGCATCTTTTGTTTAGCGTGTTTAAATAATATTGAAGATGGTACATTTATTAGCTATGTTTGTATTGTACTAGTATTGCGTGTAATTTATTGTTGGTATGCATACTTTTCAAGATGTTTTACTATCGAATCGTAAACCCAACCGCGGTATAAGACAGCGATGACCGATTGACGGTATGTCTGCGTGTTTTATCGTAATGGGCATACGAAATTTTCGGTCAACGGCGGCTTGGGTCACAATTAACCTCAAAGTAATAATATTACACGCAAGAAAATCGGTTATAATGGATCGAAAAACGCGCAACCCACCGCCAGTCGTCAGCGGACCGTATAAATAAACTTCGCCGAGCAAACATAATAATAATTGAATGAATACAATATTAAAACACACACACTCATACGATGAGAACTTTACGTGTTTAATATAAACATATGAAAATGGGGTCGTCGAACGTCTACGGCGGTGATCTCGCGCGATGGTTTTCGCGGTAGCAATGGTAGTAGGTACTGCCGGGAACGCATTGTTCCACGTCGTATACGCGCAGTTCCGGTGTACATAATAATAATATAATATTATTTTCGATTATAATTTATTCTGACGATTCGGTAGAATGCCGGATTACACGTAGGTATAATTCATATAACATGATATATAGCGGTCAGAGGATTATCCCTTATCTTCGGCTCGCTTCGACTATAGCATAGCCACCGACTAGCTGGCGCTTTGACATTAATCCCCGTGACCGCGTTCGCGGTATCGTGAAATAATTCGTCGAACTAGACCCATTACGATGAAAGTAATAATAATAATAATAATAATAATATTCAATAATAACGAATCCAAATCGTACACATATACAAAGCGTCACGCTTAAGTAGTAAGAGCATTGTGACAATCACTTTAGAAATCCTCATCGACGGTCGACGGGAGTGGTGCTGTAGACTTGTATCGCGACCGCGATGACGTAAGTCGAAAATAAAAACACGTAGTGAACAATCGTGTGTGTTTGTGTATACGTGTGCGTGCATGGAGAGGCGTCTATAAATTATAATAACGTCGATACGAGACCGGCTACCGGTCGAGGGGTAGTGGCGTCGGTGTTAGTGATGGTAGATGAAATGACTATGTATTATAAAGACGGTTTCGACCGGATTTCAACGACGTTTTCAGAGACCGCGGAGACAACGAAATTATCAGATTTTTTTCCAGACGACGTATTTTCTGTAGAATATAATACGCTAATTATATATTACAGTACGGTAGTGACTATACCTAAAATACCAAAATAATTACAATTATTATAATATACCGGGTATAGTAGTTGATGACGTCGTTCAGCAGCTCTTTGCTACAGTATATAATATAAACTGCAGTAAGTTTGCTTCATTCCGTGTTCAATTTGTTTTTCCATTATAATCCTACCAGGACGAACAATTTTTCGAGTACTCTGCTGTGTTTCTTGTACACACAAAGACGAGGTACAGGGTAATGCCATAGAACTCATACCGTACAAATGCATGATTCCACACTTGCTATAGAAATATTTATTCTAATAATTTGATTGGACAGGAATTAAATTAATTTTAAAATAATACAATCAGTTTTTATGTATTTATACACAATATCGATTCTGGCCTTTTTAATGAATTAAGTAAAAAAGTAGGTATAAAAAAATAAAATAACTATGATACTTTTATCAATTTAACATTAAGCGTATATATAACAGATTTGGTACTTCAATAATATTTAAAAACGTATTTAAAATAATTAATATTTAAACAAATTTAAACAAATTCTTTCCGTCCTAGATTTTTTCTATAGATCCATACCTGCGTGCATAATTAAATTCAAATATAAATTCTTGTTAGGTTGATACGTTTTTAAAATATTTACTTGTGGTGATAATTCTATTACGATTATTCTAACTGTTTAAAAAAAAAAAAAAAGTCGTAAATCGAGCTTTATTATAAATTTCTCTAATTTAGTAGTTAACTTGCTTAATGCACCGAGAGACTGTAAACCGTATTGTTCCCAAATACATGACTATCACATCCCTTCCGAATTTTTTATCCCGTTTTCGCCTCGCAAACGGTTTGATTTGTTGCCACTGTGTCAACGTAAACCGCTATTTTACTACAGATCCGGCATGCGCTATTAGTTATCACAGGGCGTAGAGTACATGCTATGATCCGATGAATATTACAACGTGTATATGGTCACAGAGTGATCTTAAAGATAACAAATAAGAATATTTTTGTTAGAAAAAACATAAATAATAATAAAATAATTAGCATTAAATAAATAGTAAAATGTACGCGTATATTATTTAATATTTTATGCACGATGTGTGTTGCGTGGTGCATGTATAACTCGCTTTATACTATTAGTTCTCCAAACGCGATAGTTAACTATACCGTTTTGACTTAAAACCCCAGGACAAACGACGCTAAATTGTGAATAAACAGAGGTTATATTGACGTTCTGAAACGTGCGTCGACCGCGAATGATAATATTGTAAACCACTAAATGACACACGACGACCCTTGTTTTCGAAATACGAACGTGTCGCCGACAACCTTCATTTGAACGAGGTCAAAAAAGCGAAAAAAAATTTAAAAATCTACTCTCGAAATGACAATAATATTAATTATCGTTTTAATATAGTCGTTTTATAATGGTTGTCACTTACGTATTATATATAAACAGAGTCAATAAAAATATGATGGTATTGATCAAATTCGAAAAAACCCTATTTATTTATTTTTATATTTCCCAAGATTAAAATATTTTAATGTATTTATAGTAAACGAAAGTAAAATTATTATTATAATTACAATTTAACTATTACTATAATATGAATTACGTAACATTTAAAGCTTATTGATTTATACTATTATATACACCACAATATTGTTGTGGCATAATTACAAAACAAGTTATACATAAATCAAAATATATATGACTTTAAACTGCCACTATGTATTTTCTTATACATCATAAACTATATAGATACTTACAACTGCCACTAATTTAATTGCAGGAACAATTATATACATTTGTTGAAGACAAACGCTTGTATAAGACGTATAATTTGTTTTTATCACTTTTCAACGATAAATATATAATAAAATATACTATACTCAACGAGTTTTCTGGTAATTTCAAAAACAAAGGTTTAAAAAAAAAAATTTTATTAGATATTTTGTATTATATTTTCTTGTTTTAGTAGTTAAACTGTTGACAGCTTAAAAATTTAACTGTTGTAGAAATTAATAAAACCAAAAACTTACTGGAATCCTTTAACTTTTACGTTCACTAAAAATGTCTACACTACTGTGTATTTTTATTTTTATTTTTATATTTTCAAACATATTTTTCTTACCTTATGTATTTTTTGAAGGATATTATAAAAATAGAATATCGTGTTAAAATATTTATGTAATTGAAAAAGTAATGATATATAGAAAGAGAGTATTAATTATATTTAATATCAAGCAGTTTAAAAGTTAAAGCATGTTTGGTTCTAGGTTTTAAATAGAAATATAGAACTTCAAAATTGTTTGCATAAAAAACACATACGATATTTTTTAAACAACTTTTTGAACGTGTTCTATATACATAATATACAGGAACAACGAGTAAAAAAGTATTATAATGATTCAAGTATTAAAAAAGTATTACTCACTATAATATAACATAATATACATATATTCTTTTACCATCTTATAATATTATATTTCAAACAGAACTGAAAGCTTTTACTAAATTTTCATAAAACTTGGTTAATTTTAATCATTAGTAGTTTACTAAGACTACTTATCATATTTTATATATTATATATACAATGCATATTATACATATACGTATAACGCTTCAGGTCAGACTGGCTCGCTATAGTAACATTAAAAATCGTTAATCGTTATGCATATGTTTGCTTTAAATGCATAATGCAGTTGATAATAATTTTACACTCACGATATTCTTGAATATCATGGCATATTTTAATAATATATTTCAAAGATTTTAGACTAGTACTTATGTGAATTCCGTATCTCAAAGGATTTACTTAATGTAAAATGAAATTATTGCAGTGCTTGTTTAGTTTTGTGTTCATAAATATAATTCTTAATTTTAATCATTAATTTATTTAAAAAAAATTGACTTGTAATTATTTTTATCACGAAATAATATTTCCGTTTCAAACACGTGACTACATTATGTTAAAAAATCTCTATTAGGTACAAATCTAAATTAGATACATTATATTCACAAGGTAATAATTACATGATATGGTTACTAAATTCTTACAGAGTTGATTTCAAATGGGTTATATCTTTTTCGATATTCCTCATTACAAATATTTTATATTCTAGTGTAAACGAGGCGATAGAGTAATAAATGCTCAAACCATTTTTTGAGTTGGTAATCAAAACATTCAAAATGCGGAATGAAATTTACAAAAATAAATTAAGCATGTTGTTTGTATTTTAATTAGAAGTTTTTTTATTAAACGATCAATATTTTTGATAACCATCTCATAAATAGCACACATGTGTTTTAACTTAAATTATTCCATTTTTTAGTTAAAAATTTGGGATTTAAAATATTGTTTTAAACTCAATATTTTCAAAACTATACTGTGGCTCTCTTAAACCCTTTTATTATTCGTCTTAAGTAATTGATTTTCCAAAACAATGAAATATACAATTGTATATCTAGTATATCTTAAATACGATTATTAATTTAAATTATTTATTTATTATTTTATCAACTACTTGTTACCTATACTGTATTAACTAAACTACGTTCCTATAAAATTACAAAAAAATATTTATAAGTAGATAAATGAAAAAAAAATTAGTTGTATATACATAGATATAAAATACACATGACTTAGTTTCGTTACCATAGGTACCTACACAATTTGTTACCGGGTATTATATTCTTAAGTGCTATTAAGCCCAAATGACCATACAACCTTTATCGACAACAATAGGTGTTTGTTTTTATTTTTATAATTGTTTATAGCAAGCTAAACTGAACACGCTCACGCCCGTCCTTTTTAATTTTCTAACACTGAACATGACTATGGACAGTCCCACGCGATGTAATTATACACGCTCTAATTGAGTTTCGTTAAAATCGATGTATAACCGAGGTGACAGTATAGCTTCACACCGGACTATTCATTTTTAACAGTAGATTATCATAGTTCACGGTAGAAACAAATTATGTTATGTATGGTGGATGGATGGGGGAACACGCACCTGGTTTTATTTTCGTTCGAAGCGTGGCAAAAGCTCCGAGGTTAACTAGTCGAGGCGGTCGCGGTCAGTAGCTCATCTAGACACTTGGTATGCGCAGTGTGTTTTTTAGCCGTGTTACGTTTTGAAGGGTTAACAATTCGAATAAATTTAAATAAAAAAAAGCATTTCACTATATCATATTCACCGTAAACAAACGAGAACGGAAAAAAAATAAGCAACACGTCAATACTTCGTTGTTTCAGTGTAGGCTGTAGAGACATACGCCTACACCTGTCCCGTTTCGCTCACCTCTTTCAGGATTAAGTCTCGTTGAAATTACATTTTATCTCAGAGATATCGTTGTAATAAAAAAAAGAAAACTATTATGAGTGTCTAGTAGTGTTTTTGGCTTATTGTACATTTTGACTGTACACGTAAGGTTTCATTTTTTTATTTTTATTTGTTACTGTTTTCTATAGTTAGACAATAGATTTTAAAATTAGTACGTATCAAAATTCAATCTATGTTCAATTTCCGACCAATGCTTTGGCTGCAAATGAATCTTTCGGAGCACGTCTACTATACTTTCTCCTACCATATCCCTAAAAAAATAAATAATGATAATGTTTTTCAAAACATATACGCATATAAAAATAAATATAAATCATTACAAAATCAATATTTTTACTTTGATTTTAGAAAGCCTTAGTTTTTAATGTTTTAATATCCATCATGTATTTTAATTAATTTATATTTATTATAAGTTTATATTTCCGGTTCTTAAATTATAATATTAACAACACGCAATTGATACTTAAACATTATATTCATATGGTTAATTTTTTTTTTTTTTTTTTAATATATTGAAAAGATACATAACTAAAATTATTATTGTTTTTAAAATTTTAGTTCAAATACAACTATAATTATTCACTCAAGTTAATTATACTAATTTAATTTTAAATTAATTGAAAATTTTAAAAGCCTGAAACTGTACAAATACTTAAAATATTTTATAAAACGTATTACGTAAATCATTATTTTTGATGCTTATTAAGAATCAAATATGTTTATTTTACCATGTAAACCTTTTACTGTATTTTATTATAAATAATGTATGCATCTATATTTTATATTTTGTATACGAATAGTATTCTATAACTATTCCATTGCAAATTTGACTAATAATAACATGGAAATTTATTCTATTTCATTTTTATCAACAAGTTCAGTTTTAGCATATTATTTATTAATTTAAATTACTTTTTATACTAACAACCTGTTTTAAGAGAAACAAATAAAAAAATAATATAAACACGCGTATAAATACATTTTTGTTTGAAATACGTTTGATTTACGTCTTTCAAATGTTGTGAAACAAAAATATTGAAAAAGCATAATAACTCAACGCATAATCTTCATCAATTTTTTAAACACAATTTTAAAATTATGTATACATATTACACACGTGTATATAAATTATACACGAATATTATACTTAAAAAACTAAACGACTTTAACTTAAATATATTAGCTTTCAAAAATTATAAAATACTATATTTATGATGTAATAAAAGTGTACATTTTAATAGAATGAACTTTAGGGTCTATAGTATAAGCTAAAATTGACGCCCCCGTGTAGGTACACCTACTGAAACAAATTTTAATTATTTTTATAATCAATATGTAAATTAAATTTTATTTCTTCCTTTATTAATAATATATTATTTTTCACAATGTGTGTTAGTTGGAGAATTCAAAATAAACATAATACCTACCTATTCTTTTTTAAATAAAATATAATTTAAACTTAAATTTTAAAATTGTAATAATTTATTATACGTGATATATATTTAAATTAAATAGTTATTCATTGTAATAAATTATGATATGATTAAAAAAAAAAAATCAATCGATAAATTAATCAATACAATATTACAAATTAATAAACAATAATATGTACTTATTAGAAAAATATAAAATGATAATTACAAATTATTTATAATATACATAGGATTTATATTTGTGTCATTAAATGAGTATATTATATTCAAATAAAAATAATTCGTCAAGCTTAAAATAAAAGTTTTACCCTTGTTTTTAATCCAGAATATACTTGAAATATAACAAATTCTAAATAATTTTTATTTGTTGTAATTAATTAGGTATGATTCTATAATCTATATGTATATTTAAAGATAATCGAATGCTGTTTGGTAAGTAACACGAATGCTTTTTATGTAAGTATTTGTGGTTAAGATATATTTATAATGAAAATGTTTGTACACTTATACCAGTTAAATCAAATTAAATGCAAATTCAACTAATTCTTAAAATTAGCATAAGAAACGTCTTTTGAATTATATTAAATATTATATTATGTTTATGAGGTAAACTCATTTTTGTAGTTAAAAAAAATTATTATATTTTTTATGTAAATTAATTAGTTAAAAAAATAATAAAATTCTTCAATATACGAATACTCACGTTATTCATCCAATATTCTGTGTGCGTTTCTATTTCAACTATAGAAAGGGGAAAGTAGAAAACTAAACTTACTCAAGGCTAAGATATAAGTATTGATCAAATGTTGAACAAAATGTGATGAAATTTATAGAAAAAAGTTGATATTTTTCCCGAAAAATTCTTATATGTTTTATTGACTTATATTATAATAATTAATATTACTGTAAAAGTTTATTCACTTTGAACTTTATTCTAATATAAAAGTAAACGCGCTTTATTTAAACAACTGTAATATACTATAATTAACCCCAAATTTTATTTACGTGACATCATGGGTAGGGGGGGGGGTATTTGAACGTTAAATGATCAATAAATCCAACCCTTGTCCATCTATGTGTTTGCCATACATACGCCATTATATTATATTATTGTGTTTGTATTATACTAAATTTGACCATATTTTATAATTTATCCTAAATAGGCAAAAGTAACAAATACAAGTGTTAAAAACGGGGTATTAATATTTTTTTCTAGAATTGCTTTTAAAATCGATTCATTAAGTTTATATTAAGGGTAAAATACAAATTAAATACTACATATGAACAAATTCTTTGCGAAATTGAACGTTAGAATAATAATTAATAAAATTAAATCATATTATTGAAAATTGGTCATGTTATAGGTTTAATAATGAGTGAAAATTGAGGAAAATCTACAACACCCACAAAGCTAATATTTGATTACTTTAAGGGCACGTGTCACGTGCGGATAGGAAAACCATTACGTGGCGAAGAGAAAATATAACTACGAGAAACATATTTCCTTTATGCTGTTTTCCAAGGTTTTCTAGAAACGTGACAGCATAGATTAATAATAATAAATTTCGATCAAAAATGAACAAAGTCTATAGCAGAAAGTAGCTAAAATATAACGATAAACACCTAAAGGAGAACCTAACCACAAAAAAAAAAAAACAAAAACCAAAAAGCCATAAATGTAAAGTATCGTCTAGACACAAACGATTAAGTTATATGACAGAATGGAACGTAATAACACATAATACTAAAATATGTTTAATCGATTACACCATAATTTAATCAACACATTTTATACTTTATTACAATCGTATGCCAACTAATAATTTATTATTATCATAATTCTGTATTATTGAAATATTTCATTCGGGTTACTGGCGAGGTATCTCCGCCATTTTGAAACGCCGTAATACGGCCATATATTATATGTTACAGAGTGTTTTTTACAAAAACTGGAATCATTACATTATAATAAATATGCATAAAAAATTGGCTCAAAAAAAATATTTTTAAAATCTTGTACTTCTAGTTACTTACTGTACCATAGTTTTGTCGTTATTTGATATCTGAAAACCAATCAGTGAGTACCTGGCTATATTAGCGTGTCTATTGAACAATGAAACAGTGTGGAATAACAACAGGGGCAGGGCAGACTGCCCTGGCAGACACCGGAAATCCCGATGGCCCGTTACAGTAATAGGTTAAATGGCACGATAACATTTTAGAAATTAAAAATATAGTATACGAAATAACATAAAAATATAATATTTATAATTCATGAATAACTAATAAGTAAATAAATCATCGGCTCGTGTGATTTTAAGTATCATAATGATCGATAATTTAATAGTATTATTATATCATCAAGTGATAATTTATACGATCTACTAAATATACATATAGATATGTATGGGCGAATAGCATGCATATAAATTTACTTATAAGCTATAATTATTATTTTTATTTTCGTAAGACTATTTGGGCCATAGCTTTATCTATTAAAATAAATATGATCCAAATTCTTCAAAATAAATTTCTAAAAATATACCTTTAAGTACCGTGGGGTTACGAGAAGTCGTCAATTCCATAATGATTTGGGAATACCTCTCATAAATACATGAATCAAAATCCAATTTAAAAACTTTCAGGCTATGCTAAAAGACTCAGCAGAGCTCGTCACATCTGAGGAAAAAAAGTCAATGACGTCTGCGTCCTTGAATTCCTTAAAATTTTCTTTTCAAGACTTCCTCTCCTATCAGATGCTGAATACCCACCAACAGAAAAATGAAAATGAAAATCCTCATTAACAATTACATTCGTAATTTATAATATCACTGATAACACATAATTATTATTAACCTATGTTTTCAATAAAGTTTAAAGTTAATTATATACAATTAACAAATTGTATAACAGAAGTATGTGTAATAGCACCAAGTGAGCTGAAACATTTTGTAACTAATAAGTAAAAAAAAAGTAAAACAAATACTCGTAATAACTAATAACGACGTTACTGCAAACAGAGCGCTGGTGGTCGTCCGCACTTATCGCAGATTGCAAAAAAAAAAAAAAAAAAAATGGTGTAACGTAACGAAATTGCGCGTTTTATTTTATTCGTTTGCGTTTAATGAGATTATAATATTAAAGACAACATCGGGAGAACACTAGTGATATTATCGAGAAAAAAAAACTGAATAATGAAAAAAAATGCAAATCTATGTTAATTTTAACATAGTACATTAAAATGTGTACATTTATAAATATTTTATACGCGTGTAATGTGTTTATTTATATCTGTATATTAAATGTCGAAAATATTTTTTGAAATAATAAATGTCTTTTTTTTTATCATTATTATATTTTTAGTATACTTATGACCAAATTATTTGTCCTCAGTTAATTGTTGGCCCTGCAAAAAAAAAAAATTCCCAGCTTGAAATATTAACCCAATTCGCCCCCCAAATAACGATATTATTACGCCATTTCATTCTTTAAACCATGGTGTAAAATGGTGCCAAAATCACGTGACGTTTTATTTTTCCCGTGGATTTTGCAAAAAACACCATCGAATATTAATTATTGAATATTCTTCACGACGTATGAGAAATACCTTAAAAATAACATAGTTGTTTTTTTTTTTTGTTTTTTTTGTGACGGTAATACTGAAAATTTCGTTTTTTGTCACCTCACCGAGTATTCGCGAGTATAATCAACTATTTAAGGTACTAAATGGTGACATTCGATGAAAAAATACGGCGTGCGTAACGTCTGAATATTATTATTACATCACCACCAAAATCCACTTGTATCAACGACCGTGTATTGTAATTTATATTAAATTAGTAGGTATGACCATAGGTTGATAGTCCCCGCCGTGAAGAAGATGACTACGTCAAGTCTGCGGCTATGCCTGCAGGCTCGCCACAACCGAGTTTGACGTCATAGATGATACGCCGCCATGAGTATAATACGATATTAAACGTCTTACGGCAGTTGCAGACCTCGTGTAACATAGTTTGTAATATATTGTGTATCATGATATTCTCTTAGGTAATTGAATTCATCCGATACGGTGTCTACCGGTAAACGCAAGTACGATACCTACAATAATAATTATTATTCTAGTGTTCCGGTTGCTGTCGCGGTTTCTCATCGGTTCGACCGTATATTCGCGGTTATTCTCGGGCTTAGGTATCTAAAAATCCTTTTGTTTTTATTCGAGCTTCAAGCGTGGTCAATCGCACAAAATTCCATTATCATATCGAAATCTGATCCATTTCATTCGTTTATCGTCAGAATGGTTTAAGTTCTTCGACATTTTAAGATCTCATATATTACGGAAATTTTTAGATAATAATATAAGCTAATAAATAATAATTTATATTTTATGGTCATTTTTGATATTAGGAAACATTATCGTACAATATTGAACATTCACTGATAATTTAAATTATAAATGTTTAAATCGTTATATACCTAACTGTTGTTTTAAATGTGTTAAACTTAAGATTTTATAATCAATGGTTTCTATTGATTTTAACATTATAATAATAGATGTTATCCTATTTTGAGACCATAGCCCATAGGGCATAAGTACTAATAAAATAAATCCTATTTTCTAACAACAATAACAGCACATAAATAGTAAATATCAAACAAATATTTTAAGACCAACTCACTCAAAACTTGTCTTTCAAAACTCATGAAAATTTAACTTAAAGTTTGTTTCCACAGAAATCCTTGAGTGGTAAACACCTTCAAATTCATAAATAAAATAAATCAACAATTACAAACTTATTATAATTATTGTACTATGATGTGCAGTCGTATTGGCGAATAAATTATACCGTGTTACGGTATTTTATTGATCGTCTATATTATTAGGAGTTTGATGCCATGTTTCATAGAGATTTCAGTTTTGAGCGAGACGATGATGGATCACGGTAGTTGAAAATATGGTAATTCGAAGAATTATATAATATTATGTGGGTGGTTTGTCTTCATTTTTTTTTTGCACTTCCTTGTGAATTTTGACACGCTAGCCTGAATTGTGATTTTCTATATCACCGATGTATCATGAAATATTTGTCACCGAGTATTTTATTTGGTATGATGTGCGGTGTATCAAATATTTATTTATTTATTTATTTATTTTTTTACCTTTTATCGTATAACACATTGGTATCTCTTTCATAAATAATATTTTTGATGTTCTGTAGGGAGCAATAGACATCAGACAATTTGTCTACAGTTGTTCGAATTTTAGTTTATATTTTTTCTCTGATATAGTTTGAACAGTTAATGTACACCGACATCATATTATTTTAACATTCCGTTTATTCTTTGAACTTCGAAATGAACAATTTTACAAACAATTATAAATATATTGTTATAGTTACTATATTATATATATATATATATGAAAAAAAAAAAATAATTACCTTTTCAGTTCAATTTTTTGTTCTTACAAATTCGTATCAAAGACACGCGCGCTTCAATAATTAAAACAATATTTGTTTATCGCCAAAACGTGGAATGCTAAATTTTGTAATCATACTTTACATAAAACACATAAATACTAAACAGACTTAATAAACAATAAGCCAATGCCATTAAATTTCTATTTAAATTTAAAATTTGGTTTGTTTAAAAGGCATTCAACAAAACTTATTTTCAGCATTATAAAAATATTATCAAAGAAATTTCCGTAAGATTGAGTCAACAATATATGAATTATTATTGTTAACTATTAATTAGTACGTAAGTTAAAGGGTTTTTAGGTTTCCAGTATTTGTTTTGTTGAATAATTAAATAAACATATTTTTTTTAGATTCAAATTTAAATTCAATATTTTATTTTCTGAAATTTAAGGTTTTTGGTAATTAAAGTGTATTAAGGCATTCGCTATATAGTTTCTAAGTATTTTATTTTTGACTATGTTACGATAAAAAAGAAAAAAAAATGATTTCTCATAAAATATAATTTAAAACACGTGTTCATTGCACACATAATGTGATTTTCCAAGAAGTATGCTTTGCTGCTGTCATCACTTACCATTGATGGTGGTTTCTATATTATATTAATTAATTATTTTGTTATTTATGATGGTATTGTTAAATTAAAACAATAAAATGGAAAAGAGGAGAATATAAATTAATTAAGTCCTTATAGATGCTAGATTATTTTCTGCTAATAAGCAATATAATTTTAACATACAAGTTTCAATGATTAAGTTTGAAAAAATGTTGGTACTTATTGGAATGTTTTGGTGAATATTTTGTAATTTTTAAACATGTGTTGATTGTAAGTTGTAACACATTATTACACTGAAGTATAATGAAAAAAGTTCTAATACCTAAGTATATATGCATAAGTATAAATAAACTTTTTTTCTGGTATTAAAAATAATACGATTATGCTCTATTTATACCATTTATAGTACAAACTGGGGAATGATAGAATTTAAAATTTACAAAACATGAATAATAATAGAAATCATCAAATTTCAAATACAAATTGTGAAAATTCATTGAAGAATAGTTAGAATAGTATATACTTGAAATTAGACATAACAAGTGTCGAGTATGTGTGAAGTATCCATATCTAATTAAAGTACAAAATATCTCTTCTAAAAAAGAGGTGAGATTAAATAGACATTTTGGTTTTATTTAGACTATAAAACGGATTTGTACGTTTACAAGAATTTTTGAGTGATATTGGTATTAAAGCACACTATAGGTATGATCATTTATTTTGTATTGTACCCAGTAAACGTAATTTTGTTCTTCATTGCCCCATTAGTGTGATTGTACTCTTGTTACTGTTATGAGTCTTTAACTTATTTTCATTTTCTCTACGATAATAGTTTCAAGTTAAAAAAATAATTGCATGTTTTCTAAAAAAACCTTTATACTATATTGTTTGTTACATTAAGTTTATACCAAGCTTATGTCATTTAAGTTTTTTTATTATTGATGATAAAATATTTAGAGTCCATTATTACCAAGAAACAATATACTATCTATAGGTAAATATCTACTTAATTTATACATCTCCTCTTTTTTTAATTCCTGTTTTAATTTAACAAAGTTAATTAAATATGATAATAAACCGTGGTTGTAATATTTTTATAAGCGACAAAATTTACTATGTACAAATAAATTACATTTTATTTTTTTTTTATACAATTTTTCTTGGTAAAAAAAAAATTATTTTACTAATACTTAAGTAAAAATAAATATTTAATTACTGATATAAATTTTCTCTTGGTATAAACTATAAGCTTGTAATTGATAAATTGTCCAAGGACTAGTGATTATAGAAAAAAAATGAATTTAAAATGTAAAACGAAAAAATTACAAAACAGTAAATACTGATTTAATATCAAGTTTAAAACATATATTACTACTTTTATTTTATTTTTGCAGGTCAAAAACAGCGTTTTAGAAAAATATAAGTATAAATATACATCATGCCCCTCCCCTTATCGCTGCTATTAATGGTGCACAATAGTTTATGCAGTACTCTACACTCGCGGCTATTATAACTTATAATATTATACTTAAATAAACAAATAAAATTAAAATATTTTTAAAAAAATGGCAAAATTGAATTTGGGTAGCATATTGAGTAGTTAAAACGTTAAATGTTTCGTAAATTACTTCTACTTAGCTTCGTCAAACTTTTTAAAATTTGTTTCTTTACGCAATTTCTTCATAATTATGGCTCCCAAAATTAAATTAATTAGTTTGTGACAGCCAGAATACAATGTTAGATACAAAACTTTCATGCTTTAATACAAAAACGTTTGGTAAACAGAAAAATTATAAGAAAGTTATGCAGACGTGATGAATGGAAACCGTCTACGCAGTTGTAGAAACGTACACGAATGGAATAATACATAGGTACACGGTAATCATAATAAATTGTGTGTAATTTATTGTTTACTTATAATTGTTTTAATGGCATAACATTAATTATAATTGCCTCATTTTATTAATAAAGCCTGTTATAACACATTTTCATATTTCTAAATAATTTTAACGGATTAGACGGTATTCTTAGATGTTGATTTAAATATTTTTCGAATCTACTTAGATAATTAGAATTTAAAATATCATTCAATATTGAATATTATAAAAACATGAATTTTAAGCACTTATAGAATAAATCTGTCATTAAAAATAAAAACAATACTTAGTGCTAAAATACATGAAATAATGGACCGTAGGACCGTTTCTCTTTTGTAAATAAAATTAAATATTTAAAAAAAAAAGTTAATTTTTGTACATAGGTTTTTAGTTTATGTAATCATTAAGTAAGTCACTGTAATGGACATTGTGCTAAATTTAAACTTAATGATAAATCATTACTTACAAAAAACAAGTATTAGTGGAGACGGCTTGTCAGCCTAAATTTAAACGGGTGTTTGCTTAAAATAATATATAGGTACCTATTATATATTAATAATTTAATTATTTTTATTAATAATACAGTAGGTTGAATCTAATTATATTGTATGTAATATTCTTCTAATAATATTTTCAATTTGTTTTTTTTTTTATTGAAATTAAAAATACCGTAAGATTTTTCATTTAATATGATGACTTTTGTTTGGTAATCGTGCATATTGTCGGGACAGTGCAGATTTTTTGCCGTTTTACGCGTCACATAATATATTATATCCGTCAAAATTCGCACCAGCATAATACACTAATGTTACCATAATATAATGATAAAATACACCTTTATGTTTGTCCATTTTCTGGATTACTCACTGATACGATTAAAATGTATCTCTATGATGATGTATTATAACGCAACACACTATGCCCAGCCATTAAACCATAACGATTCAAATCAAATAATCGTTTCTCTAATGCGTTGAAACGTACTAACTCGGCAGTCGAAAAAATAAAGAGAAAATACCCCGTCATCAAATTTGAATGTCAAATGTAGGTACCCAAAATATATGTTTATAGATTACAGTACAACCCAAATTTTGTATGACCAAAATGATGGGAATTGCGGAAGAACCAATATAATCTCCGCACTATTTTCGTCATTCGAAACCCGGAAGATCCAATGTAAATATTGTGCATTCAAATAAACATCGAAATATTTCATAATTTTTTACACGCATGGTTCAACAGCGCGGAAACATGAAATAATAGAATATTATTCAAATTCGATGATGATATTCTCTCTCAGCGCTGGACGTAGCACGCCGCCGGGTGAAACGTGTTCAATCATATTATAATATTATTATTATTATGCTTTTATTATGAACCGAGCGCGTAGTGGAATTCATTGTTCTATTATTATTGCACTGACGTGTTGTCGATAGTTCTAATAATTATTATTTGAATTATGCATATCATTATCAACAACACGCCATTTCGGTTAATATCGTATAGTTGTTTGCGTTTCGCTTATTGGCTATTGTCAATAACCTTTAACTATGCGTCGTGTGTTTTGGCAGTTGGTTTGTACAAGATAAATGCGTAACATTTTCCTTGCCGATTGCGCCACCTTTTACCGCCGTGCCGCACATATCTACACACACACACACACACACATTGTTAGTGCCATCGATCAGTACCTACCGCGGACATTTGAAATGTTTTATTTACGGTCGACTTATCATTTTCTCGCGAAACTATTGATTTCCGTGTGTAATGGCCATAATATGTATACACCTATATAGAATACGCACGTGATAAATCTATATTGAAATCCTTTGATTTATTTCTTTTTAGAAATTCGTTGGACCTAAAACGAGATTTCGTTATTATTGTCCTCATTGGCGATTCGTATCTTTTCCTCTTTATCGGACACCGATCGCGAAATCGTTTTACCGTATCTACAACACTTGGTTAAAGGTGTACATATTCATAAAATATACAAGCGAAATGGCATATGACAAAGTACTTAATGCTGATCTCTTAGCCAAAACGTATTCAATGCGCGGCGATGGTTATTTTAGTCAAAAACTGCCGTTTCCCATTAGAATTGAATAGTCCATGCTCAAGTTTTATTTCTATGTCATTATAATGTACCTACTCAATATACACTACACATCGACTACGATGTAAACGTAGCCTCGTCGTGTGTGAATAGAAAAATACGAATACACATACAAACTGAGAGTCAATAATTACAATTGATATGTAGTACCGTATACAAAACTTACGATTAATTAATATATTATAAAGTTTCTCTCAACAACACAAAACGTAATAAAGCATTTTAGAACCAACAGTTTATAAGATATACACGAGGAACGAAACTTTATGATGAAAATTCATTAATTATTACATTTTGTTCCATTTTTCGTGTTCGTGTTTTTGTTTAATTAATTATTTTTTTTTTTTTTATCTTGTGATATTTGATAAGAAGTATTTTGTTCGTAACAAAAGCTTACACTTTTATAACGGACAGACGACAATATATAGTAAACTAAAAGATAAGACATATTTTTTAGGAAGAATAGCAATTTGTTCACTACCATTAGCATTTACACAGAACATTTTATATTTACTTAAGATAGTTTTATGAACATCAATGACGTTAACGTCAATTTTAAAATCTTTCAATCAATAACTAGTTACGGTGATGAGATTTTCATTATTAAAATTAACGGTAATTTAATTAGCTTTTGTGAAACAATAACAATTGTAATACACCTACTTAAAGTCGTTTTATACACAATTATTTTTTAGAAGACCTTAATGTTTAAAAATAGTTTGAATTGCTTTTAATATTTATTTATTACATAGACTTTATAGATCAATTTATTTTATAAAATTTATATAATATCATAATTTATACAGATTTATGTGGAATAATTAACCAACATGTGATAGAGAATAAAAAAAAAAAAAAAAAAATTTGGTTACTTGTATAAAAAAAAAACCATTGATTAACGGTACTTAGATTTGAATAAAAAGAGAAAGGCTGCAGTAAAATTTAACCAAAAGATCTGAAGATTAATTTAAATATTATTTCTTATTCTTATTTATTAAGATCTTTTATTTTTGTTTGTACGATAAATAACTAAAACAAATCTAATTTAATAATATATTTATTTATTCTATTTATTTGTTTTATCAGTAAAAGTAAATTTGTAATTCGTTTGATAGAGTAAATACTAAAATACCATAGTGATAAATTATAGAGAATCGTGACTTCGGATGTTTGAATTACCGTGCAATTGTATATACTTGAAATTCATAGAATTGCATAACAATAGTTATATTGCGGCTTTAGGTAAGTATTGCTTATGAGTTAATTAAGATTAGTAAACAGTAAAGAAGAAAATACATTTTCATGGATTTAGACCATGAAATTTTCACTTTGTTTTTCAGTGGTATATTGCTAACTAGTAGTATTCTCTTACTTGTGTTCCATAAATTAATAATTTTTTTTTTTTTAATTATGTTATCAAATGTACCTTCTATTTTGTACTTATTAGATTTAATTTGATTGTATAATACATAGATAAAATAAAAAAACGAAATCCAGCTAATATTATTTATAAGCTATAACTAATATATAATCTGTTTAAAAATATTATAACTACAGTTTAATAAATACTTAATATATATTACTTTTATTTTTACTAAACAAATGTTTTTAATATAGTTTACTTAGATTTTCGAACTATATATTTTATGGTAATTATTGGTTCAATGTACTTTTTACTCTATTACATGGTTAGAATTACTTATAGAGAAATAAAATAATAATTTTTACTTAACTTATAATTAATAAACATTTACTGTTATATTATATTTTTATACATACATAATCTGACCAATTTCGTTTTATAAATTATATGCACCAACCCCGGGTAAAATAAAAATAAATGTTGGTATAATCTATGTAGAGTAAATAAGATAATAAGTAATAACTATTGCGCGTTGTAATAATAATACACCAAACGACCTATCCTAACTCAATTTAAGAGTACATTTTTTAGTAAAATATATATTTCCAAGAAAACATAATTTTTTAATATTACTTTAACAATTTTCATACATTTCAATGGTATTTAATGATTGCGTGAATACGTATTCACGCGCAATGTGAATGCTAAGAATCAATAATTAAATATTCATCTTTTAATACTTACTTATTACTATTTCACAAATTTTACTTTTGATGCTAACTACTTATTTTCATGTTCTTAGAACCACACTTTGACCCATTTAATTAATAACAAATAAATATGTTAAAAAACTAGATAATATTTAAGCTAGATTTAGTTTAATATCTATTTAAATGTCAAGCTAATATGATCAATATATTTTATATTAAATTTATTTATTAAATTTAACGAAATTTAACGAATCATAAATGTATTTATTATTGGTTGTGGTAACTAAATGCAATTCAATTTATGTTTGAAGTTAAATTATGTAATTATTATTGAGGGACCAAGATATGATATTTTATAATACATTTATATTTAAAAATCGAGTTATTTATAGAACTATATTATTTATACACTAAATTTAGTGTTTATACTTGAATATTTTGTTTAAACTTTCGATTAGAAAGTTTTTAATAATTTACAATAAGGAGTAAGTATTTATAACTATATTCTATATATTTCATAACTTTTTTTATAAACCATAATTTTTAATGATAATTATAGTTTTGGCATTAATTTATTTTATTTTTGTTTTTTATAATTCACAATTAAAAATATGTTGATTATTGAATAATGATTATTCAAAGACGTTTACTAAATATTGCAAGAGTTTGTAAAATATCATAACAAATCGATTAGTATTAATTATAGTATATATTATGCACAACTCATTATGTATGTTTACTTCTGGAAACCGATGACTTCACATTACTTAATTTACAATCAAATATGCCATAAAGGGTTCAGAAATAATTTTCAACACATAATATTATATAGACAAATGTAAAGTATATTTGAAATTTTCGAGTGACTTAATTTAATTGAAATTTCTTGTTTGTAATTAAATATTTCAATACTACCTATACTAAACTTAATATTCTATTTGGTAAAGGATATTATACTCATAATAGATACACTTTTGATATACCTATATTAAATAAGTAAAATCAATATTTTACTGAATTTCGGTATTAAATTAACACTATGTTGGTATAGTTCCATTTAAAAATGAATAGTATGTTTAAATATGAAGATATTATAAACGCGTATTTGCCTAGATAAATATTTCCTCGTTGTAGGAACATAGTTTACTAAAAAATGCAACATTGGAAGTATTAAGATATTATATGACAATCAACAATGGAGACAGATTTAAATAATTAAATAATTTTAAAATGTAATCGCTATTCACTGAATTTTCATTTCTGATGATAAGTATAAAATTTTAATTTACTTTAAATATATTACTAATTTATAATACATTTTAAATTTTTAGTTTTAATCTTTGAGAGGTTGTAATGTGTAAACAAGATTATCCATCTTATTGGTAACTATTGTCGTGTTAATAATTTCGTATTCATTACTTGATTCAATAATTTAAAAAAAAATCTTTAATTAAAGTTTATTTTTATGAACCTTTGACATTCAAAAAATGTTTACAGCTTATAGTACTATTAAGTTTTTCTTATTACCATGATTTTATAACTACGCATCGATTGACTTGCACTATCATATTATATCCATATATTATATAAGATAATTACTAAAAATTGGTTTGCAAATACAAAGCGCTCGAATGCTATCAAATTAAAAATATTAGTACAATACTAGTGTCCTGATATGTGATAAGTGTTCAATCGTAGTATCCTACTCGTACTTTCCCATATTCTATTTTTAGAGAAAATTAATAAATATATAGATATTTTTTTGTTTATTTTTATGTGTTTTATTAGTTTTAATTCAGTAAGAGTTATCAAAAATAATTTTTCATTATACAATAAGATAGCGTCAAACGAATGATAGCGGATGTAATAATAACTTTACTCGTCTAAGTAATGAGACGTGTAGCTAAACGTCTGACAGTTATTATACGATAAAATTCTTTTATATAAGTATAAAGCCTATAAAGGTATACTTTATTTTTGGATTCGTAACTATTGATTTAACTGGATTTTAAACGCCAATAAATTCTACCTTAGTAAAATGTAAATTTAAATAAAAATAAACAGGAAAAGAGAAAAAAATATCAAAGTAAAAAGTAAGTCAAAGAAGATTTAGGCATCACCCTTTTTGACCAAAATGTATCTTTACCTTTTCGACCAGTGTAACTTTTCGGCCAGTTAAGTTTTCTTTAAATTTTACTCTTGTAAACATTGAACTTAAACATTTTTTTTATATTTTGTTAAATATGATTTTATCTATAAATATAATTTTTAATTATTAAAATTTTAACAACTGTGTGGAAAAATACGCCTTTGTAAATACGTCAAAAATTAAGATTAAGTTATTTTTTTATAATTTAATATTTATTTGACTAATGTATGTGTGAAAATATAATAAAATAAAATAATTTGTGAAATGTTTTATCATATTTATCTTAGTCAAATTGAATACTAATTTTTGTTTAACGAATTTTACTATTTTTATAGTCATCACTCATCAGTATAAGCTTAATTTCGTTTATAGTAGGTTTTTCGGAAATAAAGATACAATAGAATTATTACTTGTTTGATATAATATTAATTTAAAAATTGTCAAGTTTAGTTATTATAATTTAAATTATAAAGAAAATTCAAATTGTACTGATTGAAAGAATACCGTCCAAAGATTTACTTATACTCCATTTAATTAGAATATTTCAAGATGTTTAAAGTTCATTTTTAACAAAAATACTTTGAAAATTTAATAATGTATTACAATGCATTTTACTATAATTTTTGTAAGTACATAACGATTAAAGAATCGTATAACAAATATCATTATATTTTTGAAATAAATCCTATACTTATTAATTATTTAATGTATTTAACTTGACTTTTTACATTTTTATAAAATATTTATTTATCATTTAAAAATATACATTCAATGATTTAGTAAGTATTGAATAAAATAAATGATTCTATTCACTTATAATATTTGTATTTCAATAGTAAGATTATAGATGGACATACAATTAATGTAATCATAAGCATGTCATTAATGACTCTATTCACTTAAATATGTATCTTAATACTAAACTGAATTTTTAACTACATAAGTTTTTAATAATACTAAATAACTATGTTAAATAGGTCATTGTCTAACAGAAAATTTCAAAAACAATTATTTTTTTTTTTTTTTGTTTTTGTCTGTATGTATGAGATCTAGTCAAATCATTCACTCACCGCACTCACTCGGGCGGATAAATTCAATAAATGTCCGTCAACTTGTTTTGAAAAAAAATATACGCTAGATAAGTTATATAGCGAATGAAAAAAAATCAAACATTTAATCTTATAGCGAAGAGGGAATTTCTATACTCGAGGCAAAGTTTTCTAGGATAGTGGAAAATACCCGCACACGAGAAAACTACATAATGAAAATGAGAGAATACCACAGCCACACAGTGTCATGTGTAATAATATACTTAAATTAATTTAAAATGTTTTTCTTATAATCTTATTTCAATTATAAATTTCATTAATATAATCTTAAAAGAACAACTATTTAAACAAACCTATACATTTTTAATGAAAATAATTCAAAAATAATATTGCTTTATAGTCAGAATATATGTTATAAATGTGTAGATATTATTTTTTTTGTTCATTTATAGGTATAAAATAACATTATTTTTGCTATTAATTATAAAACTATCAAAGATCATATTAATTAAATTTGATAAATGGGTATCTTACAATGTTCTAATTAAAATTTGAGACAAAAATGTCTTAATAATCTCTATTTTGAAAAACTCTATATTATAAAGATCACAGAACTATAGAAGTTATAGAAAATTCAACACAGTTTATTAAATTAAATCGGAAACACATCTCACACAATATAAAATAAGTTTTCTTTCATCTACCCATCTACGTATATAATAAGTAACAATAAACCATTTATTTTTCGAATGTGATAAACCTTCTGTTTTTGTATTGTACGTGTTCATCTAGTACGGGTGCCGTTATCTCCGGTGTATTGCATTTTAGAAGCAGATGAAGTGGTTTCAATATAGTTAAATTAAAAATGATAAGCACGGGGTGGGTTTCAAATCGTGAATGTCGTGTAAGAACGTATAATAATATACGATTTCATAACCACACGTCGTGTCCGAAACTAAAAACAAATCGAGAAAAAAATATAATCATACTCGTTTAAATATACAGTTCGTGTATCTTTTTCGTCACTGCTTCGACGGCGGTTAGCTACGTTATGGTTTTGATGTTTGTTAGGCTTTCCACACTTGTTAGGCGATACAACCGGAGAGAATTTGATGCAAGGAGAACGAAATACATTTGTCGAGGACTTAACAGATTTCTTAGCACCAAAATTACCTGAAAAAAAAAATAACGATTTAAAAAATTATATTAAATTTGTCGTAATAAATCATTCAGTATTTATTAGTTGATTACAAAACAGCAATATTATTCGGACATAAACGTTATTAATTATTTTTAACCATAAAACAAGTCATCATTGTTTATCGTTTATATCAAACCAATCATTATTTAATCAAATAAATCCCTGTATTCAGTGATGCATACTCGGTGTGTGGGATTTACAAGCAGTTTTACTGTGATATAATTTAAAAAAAAAAAAAAAACTTAATTACCAAAATATATCAGAAAAGTTCACATAATTCTACGCGTTGCAAGTTTGAACACGTTTTATTAAAAGTATATGATTTAATATTCAAATTTATTATTTTTACCTTTAACGGAACAAATAATATGAAATATTAAAACATTCTATGATACAATTGATTCATGATTTGAAATATGCATTACCATATTTCATTCAGGTATCAATATTTAATTTTATTGAAAGATTAGAAACATTTATATGAAATAAAATTACCGAATGTCAAGGAAAAAAACGTTTTTGGCACAAGTATGCACATTGTACATGTTTGTTTTTATATATAGACCTGATAACCAGGCAGTTAATTTCTAGGTATCCCTGAGGTACAATCACGGTTCCTCGGGCACATCAATGCGATGGAGACGCATCGCTTTATTATGGAAAACAAGGTAAAGAGGATGCATGTAACTTGTTTTTTTATCGTATAGAGAATGACCGATAAATTAAACAAAACTATATGAACCTTATTAAAACGGCATTACATCTTCATGCACCACAAGTAATATAAATATATATTATACAATTCTGTCATCGATCTTGTATCAATACATCTTTTTTTTACGCGAACAACAATTTAATATTACTATAGGTAATAGTATTCTAATTTTTCGTGATAAAACTTGTAGCTTAATATTATTATTTGTGTTTTTGTATCATTATGTAATATTTATTAATTAATAATATATTGCGTTTACAAAAGCTCATATTCGCATTATGTTTCCCGTTTTTTAGCGTACATAGAACTAAGTTTAATGTATACTACGCTAAAGATAAATAACTAAATTTTTTTTGAAAGTTCGAAAATAGATCAATTATTGATATGTATACATCCAACGACTAATATTATGGCACACTATGCGTAATTCGAAATAAAATGTATCAGTACTATTATAGCATTAAAAACCATATTACAAAATGTATTATAATATACACAAATACACATGACATATATATATAAATTTTAGGCGTTTGTGTGATTCGTTTATGTATAGTAATAATCAGTATGATATATATGTGTCACACAACGTGTTGAAAAATTAAAATATCGAAAAATTACGAAGTACCAACTCCGATAAAGCACAAACAATGTTGTTACATTTAAGTAAGGCTATAATTTGCTAATTTAATATTAAAACAAATTAAACTAAACGTAAGCTATTGACCATAATTTATGCATGCTAATATTAACTGGTAAAACAAAGACAATAATGAATAACTGAAGAAGTGGCATAAAATATATATTATTACCATTTTATATAAAAACTAATACTTATTACTAATAATTTCATTTTAGGAGTATTATTCATGATATAATTAATGATATTATGTAGTAAGCTTATATTATAAGTTATATTTTTGCTCACACAAAATATGCATTCATAGCACGAGTAATTGATAAATCATCACAAATACTAAAAAATATATTCAAAATAAAACTATAAAAGAAAAAAAAACTTTTTACTGGTCATGTTTAAATTTATAGCTAGGATGAATTAATAAATAAGTACACTAACATTTAAAAAAACATTCAAAAATATACCTAAGAATATTATGTTTTTTAATATGCGATAATACAAAACACAGTATAGTACCTATATAAATATTTAATTAAAATGAATTATTAAGTATTATTATAAACAATAAATTATGAATTTCAAAGCATAAAAATATTTATCTTTTTAAAACTATTGTTTGCAATATTTTCTTTAATACAAGTACAACAAAAAATTTGTATTTTTTTTTTTTATTGAGTTATGAACCACTTTTTAGAAGCCTTGTATTAAATTATTAAACATTTTTACCTATTCATAAATTTTTTATTAGCATTTATAAAAAAATAAATTAATTAATAGAAAATCACAAACGTACATAATACGTATATTATTATGTATAGAAAACGGTTATATATTATTTAATGAAAATTTCAAGTTTTTACGGTTATTTATTTTCGAATTACACTAAAAATAAAATCGATGGATTTGTATACATAAATTCCGGGTTTTCCTAAATTGTTCATTTATTTTTGCCAATTAATTTGAAAAATGCTGGTAATTTTTAATTTTGACCTCACTAATGTATGGGACTAAATCCGATTGTCTATCCTAAATCACCCTCAAAGTTGAAAATCGATAAATTTGTAATCAAGTATACAGAGAAAAAAACAAATACACATTACTATGAAATGATACATTTATCGCTCCACTCGGAATCTAAAAAAAAAATAAAGAAAAATACATATAATTATTTTAAAAGCAATGTATTCATTCATTTGGAATCTAAAATATACATTTCATCAGCCACATCCAAGTTCATGGGAAAATCGCATGGACGCCCCTAAAACCGATATTGGGCGATATGATAAATCAACCGGCACTAATAGTTTTAGCAAACGATCTGTAAATCGTTGCTAGATAATATAAATGACAACAATGCTTTCATGTCACTATGAGCTCTTTGTACTATTTCTAGTAATAATATTCATAGTTGCATAGAAATACAAAGAGTAAGTTTAGAAGGACCATAATATTAATTAATAAACACGTATTGTACATATTAATCATGAATAATACCTATGGAAGATAAATTCAAATGTATTATTTATGTAATCAACAATATTTGACGGTGAATAACTTTTTTCAACGTACATACAAAATCATTTTATTTGCAAATTATAATGCTATTTTAATATTCAAATACTTTTCATATTAATTAATTTTTATGGTGTAAAATTTTTATGAATCATACGTCATAAAAACAGTTAACGGCTACAATATGAATTATTTAAAAAAAAAATTATATGATTTTTTTTTCTGAAAGTATTTTTACTAATTAAAAATTGATTTAATAACAAAACGTCTAAACGAACTTAGATTAGTAAAAATTATGATAGATTAATACAAAAGATCAAAAGAAATTATGGTTTATAAATTAAAATATAACAAAACATAATTATAAAATAGAAGATTATTATCAATTAACAAAGAACTTTTTTTTTAAACTTAATTTTAAAATAAGAAGTTAATATGACCATTTATTAGTATTTAGTAATAATTACTACGAATGATTATGGCTTAAAAAATATGTTACTAAATGGTTAAATACTATTAAAATTTTAAAGCATATCAATATTGTAAGTAATAAAAAATAATTTTTTTTTTAATCATACAATCTTCAATTTTTAATTGTATAGTAAACAAAACATAACTGTTAAAATAAATAAAACTGGCATGTAGTATACTTTAATATTTACACTTGTCTTATGTTGAACTCGTTCAAAATACATATTAATTACAAAACTAAAAGCTATATAGAAGTGGTAGTAACAAAGTGAACAATATTTAGCTCTTAAAACATTATATTATATTATAATAGTTTCAGAAGCAGGCAATCCTTTTATCTCAGTAAATATAAAATATCATTGTCATTTTAAGAGGGTTTATATTAAATGAAACATATAAAACATAATGTAGGTGTTATTATTTTTGTAGTAGATGCTATAATATAAATATATATTTATTTTTTATTTTTGTTAAAAAAAATGAATTAATTTAACGAATTTTCGGGTATATCAAAACAAATAAAAATAGTTTATTAGTTTAATAGAAGTAAAGGATAATATAGTACTATCAAACTCATATAAATTAAATGTATCTATTTAAAATACACAAGCTCGTTTGTTATTATTTACGGAACACGGTTTCGGTATGAAATTTAATCAACAATGAAAAATATTATAACAAATCGTGTATAATGTCAAAGATAAAAATGAAAATCATTAAATGTTAAAAATAGATCAATCATTAAATTTGAAAAATAACTATAATTAGGGACTACTAAAAAATATCAATAGGCGTTTATAACACATATTAGGCGTGTATATTGTAAATATTATAAAATAGAAATTTTTTTAACTGTAAAAACCAAATATTTTAAAAATTACATCATGTTCACATCTAAAAATTAAAAGTTTTTAAAAATTACAGTCCCTACGCCTGATTGATTTACTTTTCACAGACAAGACATTTCTTCAAATCTTGTTCTTTTGTTTCTTTTTTTTTTTAAATTTCTAGAGCAATCAATAGGTTCTCAGCGAAGCGTGTATCAAAAAGTTTATGCCTGTAAGGGCTTACTAAAGTTACCAGAACAGTGTTAAATCTGATGGTAAAGTTACTGCCGTGTGCCAGTGTGGCTACTGAACTCCACATGCACAGTTCCTTGGGGAACCCCGAATTGCATATACGCAATGCAAGTTGCAAAACAGGTTTAAATTCGTGTGACAAACTTAATTATAATGTAGAAAGTTCATTGATACTGACTTGACTTAGTCATTGTTTCTGATAAGTCATCATATAGAATAGATATGGCAGCGTGCCGATGCTATTCCACATTTTAAATGATAGGTATAAAATAAACGTTTTAGATTATACGATTTTCTACGAGAAAGGAATAAATCGTATACTGTAATAACGTTCCTATAGTCAACTGGAAAAATATTAGAATTTTCGAAATTTTTGATTTATAATTTTCACTAAACTATATAATTAAATCGAATAACTATAATATTCTTTGGAAGCACGTTAATCAACTGATTACAATTTTTAGTTGGTTATAAAACTTAAAGTTTGGACGATGATGAAAGAATAACTATCATAAATTATAATCGAGTAGTTGTTTGATAAACGAAAAATTTAAGTATACGTATTAGAAAATCCAAATTATTTAGATGTTTTGATACTCACCAAATTTAAATGCAGAAAGCTGGATAATTGCTAGTACGTAATTTATGAATCTAAAATTAAACGCAACTGATTATAAATTTTATTGGCTTATCAATTTCGATTCTTAATTAAATTTAAATCACTCAAACTCTATAGGTACTCAATATATAAAATGTATAACATAATATATGCTGATATAAGGAACTTTAATTTATCGTTTAGAATGTTTAAATTGTCAGACGATAAAAACATAGATATGACATATTATTTATGCATTTTAAATGACAATCTGAAACTTAATACAAGAAAAAATAGTTTTTATTTTTTCATTTGACTGTTATAATCTCATCGTTATTTAGGTAAGAGTTAATCGATTTTGTTTAACTTATTTGATTTAGACAATACTGTAGGTTTATACTAACAAGTATTAACGGATTACATTGATTGTATTCTCTCAACTGTCTCCGTCGTAAAGACGAACTCATTTATTTTTAAGAAAGCCGTCTGCACCCTATATTTTCTAGGCTTACAACCCCAAAACAAAACTTTGTTCTAAATAAATAATAGACCGTATAAATAAATCGATTAATATTAATGAAAATTGTCTGATATCAATCTAACTATTAATTTTTATAGATTGTCTAATGCATTCTATAAATTAAATATTTTATAGTTAACCGTGTGACATATATAGTTATATATATTTAATATAATATAAATAAGTCTTAGAGATATTCAGATATTTTTCTATTTAATTATAATATGAACATCATGATTTGATTTTAAGTTATCATATAAAAAATAATCAATTTCTTTTTACATTGGGAGGCAACTATTAGTATGAGCCCATATTATATGTTTCACCTAATGAACAATTGTAGGATGTTTTAAATGGTCAGAATTGGAACTCGGATACCTGTTAATTTAATAGAAAGGATTATGAACCTTCTCGCAGAAACATAGTGGCACTCACATACTAGGGATCACAAAATAACGACACATTGATGAATTTTATATAGTCCACAAACGGGAAATTCATTTCTTTAAATGTTTACTATTTTTTTTTTTTTTTTTTTTTTTTTAAGGTGAATTTAAAGATATGTTCATTAGCTCATTAATTTTGAATTAATTTTTATAATTTTAACTTTTCTTTCATTGGATAAACATATACATTCGATTTTTATAGACATAAAAACTTCCTATATTTCTAAAGCTACCCTCCAAAAGTATTAATTGATGATCCCTAATATATACTACTATTCCTCTTTATAGATTGCACTTAAATAATCTTAGGTATACACATTTTATTTTAACATAAAACTGTAATTTTATTATTCAATAATTAATAGTTGATTTTCGAAATATTATAGTTTTATCCTACGATACAATAATGCTAAAAATAATTATTCAGAATATATTTGAAGTATAATATAAACAATACATTTATGTATGCTTATGATAATTTGAATTATGATCTATGCAATATGAAATGGTTGACAACTATAAATTATATAGTATAATGAACGTAATAATATTATGGTCGTTGACAATAATTAATTATAACAAGATTAAATAATATGATTAGTTGTGTGAACTCTGAATTCAATAATATATGTTTACATAATGTTTAGTAAGCGTTTTACACAACTATAAAAATAGACAAACTTAGTATATTGTTTTAAATAAATTTAATATAGTGTATAAATTGTATTTGATAGCCAATAGGTATATATTATTAAATATTAATTAAATGACATAGTTTTTTAAATGTCGTGTTACCAAAATGTGGCATAGTTAATTTTAATACTATCTAATATCAAGTTTAATGTTTATTTAGTAATTAGTCATGATATTTAGTCATACTATTTTCACTAAAATAAACATACATTTTTTTTAACGAATATATTTTCATTTTTTTTTACTGGAGTATTATTTTTAAACTCATATTCAAGATATTTTTCACATTATTTAGTTAATACTACAAATGTGAATTATTGAGAATTTTAAATTAGGTAATTTGCACTAAATGTGATGGATCGGCTGGTCCAGGTAAATTTACATTATTATAAAAAATTATAATTTATAATAGCATAATAAATATAATCTTTATTATAATATATAATTTAATTCATTCATTTTATTACAAATACTTAATATATAATATATTTGATTAATTTTATATAAAATGAATCGCTTTTATATGCACAAATTTTATGCAGTGTGTATTGAACGCAAATAAGAGCACCTACGTGGCTTACTATCTAATTTTAGAAATTTAATACTATAAATCAGCAATATTAAATATTATATAATTATATATTTGTTTCATATATCATATTCATTTTTAATTTAAGAATATTTCAATCCTATAATACATCTTACATTACTGCCCATGTTCAAAATTGTTTTTTATTTATTAATTATTGCATAATAATAATTATTATTATTATTATTTTTTATCACCCACGCTTTTTATAAAATATTACAATTTTAATACATTTTTATTTTACTAATTACTTTGAGAAACAAATTTCATGCATGTAGTTGGAAAATAAATTATAATATAAGATCGAGTAAGCAAAAAATACGCAAGGCAATCATATAATATTTTATACAGAACGAAAAATAAATATTTGAGTTGATTACTGCGGTGAACAACTAATGATTAGTGATGTTACATTTATTTTTATTTTTAAGATAATTCAAATCAAAAATGTTTAATGCATATTTTTCCATTAATTAAAGTCGACAATACTCTATTTTAAGTATATAAATTTATATTTTTTAATGTAATATAATAAACAATGATTACAAAATAATTAAGTTAAGCTTAGTTTAAAAATCATCGTTTCATTAGTAAAAATAAAATGAAATAGACTTTAAAATTACGAAAAAAAAATAATACGCTTAACACTATGAATTCCATAAAATTGATATTTTAATTCAATGACAAGTTTTGTTTTCATAAATCTTATTAAAATAATGAGCGACCACTATATGAAATAACTAACGGTATATTATGATACATTGATACGTACTAATAACTATAATGATTGGATTTTCAACAAAGAAACAAGTGTTTTCAAATCTACGACCAAAGAAAAAGAATTCATTTGTAAATTGATAGTCGATCTCGTTTATACTACGCATTTGATTACGCATTCAAAGTTCGAACTACTCCGTTCTACGATGATATTCTAGGAAGACATCATACAATATTGAGAATTAAAGCAGAAGAAAATTGTTGTTACAACTAAGGCATTATACATTTTGTAATATCACTACATTTAGCGCAACAGTGCGAAAAAAATACTCTGGAAACCTCTAGAGGCATAGGTTACTGATTTAAAATTAATTCGCTTCAGTTTTTGTATTGGCTTTAGAACGGCAAATAAATAATACGATTATTAGTTTTCTATACCTTTCCATTTAACTGTCGCAATGTGTATACCATTTGATCGATATATACCTATTAGAACGATATGCGCAAGAAGTAGTGTCGAGCTTGTGTTCAACTTTTATTTTCGGCGAAACTGACTAGACCGTTGTACGCTATTTTTTTTATTGTTATGATCTAGCGGTTTTTTTATTTTTCATTGTAAAATAAAATTCGGTGAAAAATACAACACGAAAGAGTCATTTTGCTGCGTAAATATCACGAATAATATTTATAGTTATACATATAGTGTTAATATACTGACGATGTATCGTATAACATATACATATATTATGATATATATATATAAAATACAATAAATGAATGTGTATGAAACATCGTGTGCATCACCTACCTATCTAAAAACAGAAAAACCGGAGGTCATGCAAAATTTTTGCGTGACCCAGAGGTGACAAAAGTTAAATAATTCAATAGTTTGCGATTAGTATATGCACTGTACCGTGTTTGAAATTGAACATAATTAGTTAAATATTTATGAGACTGATTGATTTTCTAAATACGTATTGTTGTATACACAGTGTATGGACACTACTAAAATATCAATTACCATATAAAACATATTTTGTTACTGTTGATTGGTCAACAATATTTATTGTCCATTGCACGTATTATATTACGTTTTTTGGATTTCATTACTATTCGATTTCCGATTAAAAATTAATTCGTGTTATTCGTTACCTATATGTACAGTAGCTTATAGGTATAGTGGTATAACCAACGTATTTCTTGTAAATAAAATATATTTAAATAATACACATAGTTTCAATTCAGTTAAAAAATAAAAATATAGAATTGAGAATTGCATTAATAATTTAATAATAATATTCAGTACATTCTATTTAATTATCCCTACAATTATTATTTGTAGACGATTTGATTTTTAATGGCATATAAATTTATATATATATAATGTTATTTAAATACTAACATTTATTTTTAATCAAAATTAATTTTGGCTTGCCAGTTTTTATGGTTTTTCACCGATATTAAATTTCATTCACAATAAATCAATAGATTCACATTTTATGTTTTTATGGCTTATAATAATTTAATACCATTCACACCATAACAAGGTTTATTAAATAGTTATTGTTTATATTTTTATTAAAAATGTATTTAATATTTTCAGATTTTCTAATATTGAAAACAAATATAATATTATGGTTATTAAATGTTTGCTTTCTACTTAAGGAGAAGTATTAATTCATATCAATAACTTAAACATTTAAAACATGATATAATATTCTAATAAAAAAATATTTTAGATATTTAATGATTTTAAAATAACGAAAACGTCTATACGTATAATTCAATGTTTATTTTATTGAATAAAATGAAATCTTTGTATTTACGAGTGTATACATATAAAATGTAAACTCTTTTTATACCTCATTAAATATATTTTATAGTTATATCATTCTTAATATAAATGTAATGCTAGTTGAAGATTTAAAATTTTATAATTGGTTTCAGAAATTGAAAATATCAAAAAAAAAAAAATGATATATTTTTAATTATGTGTAAATATTTGATTAACATCAATACCTACCTAATTCTAATGAAAAGAAAATTAGACTTAATATAATATAATTTTATTTACATTCTCTCACATTTCTCTGAAATGTGATTAATAGAGTTGATGTATACTTTGTAGTACTTATAGTAGGTAATTAAGTTACTGTTTGTTAAAGGAATATATCAAAGGTTTTCGGTTATCTATAGGTAGATTAGTTACATAAATATTAATAAGTAATATCTGATTTTAAAGTACGCTTATCGTTTTAGAACCATTAAACAATACAAAATATAATTTACTATC
Source organism: Melanaphis sacchari (assembly GCF_002803265.2). Classification (NCBI taxonomy): domain Eukaryota; kingdom Metazoa; phylum Arthropoda; class Insecta; order Hemiptera; family Aphididae; genus Melanaphis; species Melanaphis sacchari. The sequence goes on along the minus strand of NW_020270400.1, from coordinate 432,168 downwards.
ATAGTAAACATTTTAATTAATGTTACTACCTATAACTTGTACAATAATACAATAAACGTTATAGTAATTAGTCTTGCTAAACAAAACTTTATTTTATTACCGGCGTATAGTTATAAATTAGCAACTAATAAATCAAAATCATTATTTTCTCCATTAAAAGCGGGTTTGTAATTACTGTATCATATCAAGCACGAAGCATGTCAACATAAATGTAAATCCTCAAACATACTTATCGTAAAATTTATTTATAGATTGTATGTATTAAAAATAAAAAAATAAAAAAAATAAAAGCAGTTAACAAATTAAAAGTTTTCTAAAATCCTTGTAACAATAATATGCTTACTTTTACGCTCATAACTTTTAAAAATATAATATATATATATACCTAAACATATACGTTTTATTATTGATAATAACACCTATTAAAAATATTAGCCTTCCTAAATTTATTAGAATGAGGTTATCCACAATAAACAATCAACATGATTCACACAAATTATTAATACGATGTAAAAAGTATATAATAGATCATATAACATGAACATTAATGTGTACCTAATTTATATGATATCTAATAAGTATTTTTTCTATTAAATAATCATCAGTTTCACTTACTCAACTAAAAATTACAAAGTTGAAAGTTATACATCATACAAAATCTAAATTTGACTTTTCTCAGATAAAGAATATTTATTATATCAATGAATTTTTGGCATGTCATCACAAAATATTCATCAGAGTATGTAAACAATATACTTATTTCAATAAATAAATAGATAGTAGATACGTATATTTTTTTATTAAAATTTTATAGACACTAACTTTGTCAAGTTTAAATTTTTATTTTCATTTTATATACCATATTCAATACGTATATGTTAACATATAACTTGTTTAGTTATAGTATGGTATTATTGAAAATATTATAAGCCTTCGTAAGTCGTAACATATGTTTAGTAATAAAACTTTTTACAAAAAATATGTGATAAAAATAATATGATATTAATTTATAACAAATGTAAATTATACGAACACCAAATCACTTTTAATATTAGAACAAATAAAATTTTTATTTTGTTCAATATTATGTCAAAACAATTAAAAGATGTTTTTACTAGTAATTTATTTAATATTAGTACTTATTCTTAATAATTGTGGTCTTCATATTTTGTAAAAAACAAAAAAAAAAATAAAATAAATATTGATGTCTTAGTAAATTTAAATAATGATAAATAATGCGATTTAAGGTTCAATTTATTATTTTAATTTTTGTAATAACATATTAGAACTATAATACTAGTAATAAAATTCAATGACTTTAAAAATATATATACTTAAATAAAACTTAAAGTTATAAGATGCACACATGATTTGACCTATATAATTATTGTTATTGTTGTAAGGTTTCATTTTTAATAGCAATTTCATTTTATTATTGGAATCGTTTGGTATGTAATTTAAAAACGCGCATAATGTCTCCTTTGAATATACAAATATAATGTATCGATTGCTAATCAAAAGATATTATGTGAACTTGGAAAGTTACTTTATAAAATTTATAAATAAAATTATCAATGAAATACAGACAACAAAAAAACAAATATTTCTATTATATAATTTCATATTGGGTTCATTAAGTATAGGCTTTTTTTACATATTATACAATATTGAGATTTGAAATCATTAGAAAAATTATTACTTTTTTATTTATGTATTATATATTCCTAATTTTATATTTGACCAGTATTATACTTAAATCTATAAATATGATGTAAATAGCGTACACAAAATACCTTTCAATTATTTGTTAGCCGTGAGATGAGCAAATGTTTATAAATAACATTTTTTTTTATTATCAATTCATAAACAATAAGTAATAATATAAAAATCATTATTATGAATAATAAATTGTTTTTATTTGTTTGATTAACTTATTAAGTATATAAAAGAAAAATCTAAATAGTAACACTTTATAAATTATTTGCAAAATATATGAATAAAAATGAGAAATAAACCAGAATAAACAAACCCAATGTATGAGATTAAATTACAACATATAAGACAAAATTGACTTGATTATTAAATTTGTAAATTACGCGAAATAGTCTCAAAATAAATGTATTATGTCTATTAATAAATATTAATAAATAAAAACGTATGTCGTTGTTTATCAACTTATCAGTTTTTAACTTATTCAAAACTTAACTATCGAGGAGAAAATTAACGCTATCTAGCTCAGAATATATTTATAAGATATATCGACGATGAATTAATTATCGAGTTAATTAATAGACAAGATACGCCAAAAATATATAATTATTTAATTTTTATGATTCTATATATTTAAAATTACTTACTGAACTACATTCTGATCATCTAAAATCTTCTAATCTTTGAGCTGAATGCATACTTTTCAATGAACATGACACCAAATGACCTAAATACCTAATGGAAGGCTCAACTCACACTGTAGACAAACTCTAGCTTATCTTGGCTATTATGACAATTTTAATGTCATTCTCTGGGTTTCCCCATTTTTTAACGATGGACTATATAACATTTATTAATAGAAAAAGTATTTTTTACTTATTTAAACGTTATTAAATATAAATTTATATTTAAAAGATATTGCTTATTCCAATAATATTAATCATCATACAGTGTTTAAGTTTTTGATTCTATTAATAAATGTAAAATAAAATTAATGTACTGTATGTTTGTATTAAATAATTTAAATGATAAGACATGTATTGGTCTCTCTAATATTTATTATTTATACTGCCTTAAATAATGTACTTTTTTTTCCCCTTTTAGGAAATTCACATTTATCAACCCAATTTTCAATATGGGAAATAGAACATTTTTGTCCTATTATCGCCCTAAATTCATAATTTTTATTTTTTTTTAAATATTTCCTAAGATTATAAATTTCAAACTTACCACTATTTTAAAAAATATTCTTTATTCCTTTCACATTAAAACGTTTTTCTATGTAAATCATTTGTTAATAACTAGAATGTACTTTAATTATCTGAGGAACATATAATATTGATCTCTACTCAATATTTCCAATTCCAAAGTAAAGTTTTTTTTTTGTTTATTTAAAAATTAATTTTAATATTATAAACCCCACCACTCCAGTTATTATTATAGTTATTATACCTTTAAATTTTTAAATTTTAATTATTTAAAAACAAAAGAAATTAGTCATATAAAACTTGTGTTTGTAAAGACCTACTTAATAATAAATCATCGATGACACATATCTCTATACCTAATGAAATTAACTTCAAAATCAATAGACGTAATAATCGTAAAAATAAAATCCTATATTCTATCATTGTTATCTAAAAACATTTGTTATGATAACTGAAAAATATTTTACTATCTCTTAATAATGCATTGTAAATCGTAAATATAATTATTTTATTATTTAATACCATTTTTTTAATTTTTTATTATTTTATGTATGAATATTAACAATTATCTACTTATCTGACTTTTAAATCATATTTCGTTTAAAACTTCAACTTGAAACAAAGATGAAAAATACTATAATAAAATATCTAATAAAATAATAAATAACAACAATAATATTGTATTATTTTTCTTTAAATTTAATTAGAATTTTAATTTTATGTGGCATTCAAATTGTTAGATATTAGGTTTGTTTCCAAGATTGAGCAATATATATAAAATCACTAAAAAATAAACAGATGCTTTAAATTAAATCGTAATAATGAAAATATGCTGAAAAATACAATGATAATTAAGTTATTAAAATATATACATATATATATGTGAATTAACTATAAACAATTGTATTTATACAAACAAATGAGATAACCATTTTGGAAAAAGTTGATCGAGTAAATGATAAACTCAAGAGAAATGAAAAAAAGTTTTTAAAATTATAATTTAGTTTAAGCTTAGCACTTTTTTATATGTCTTTATTTATTTATGTATATAAAACATTCTTGAATAATCTCAATTGTAATAATAATAATAATAGTTTATAGTATATATTATTATGGAATGCGAAGTTATATTGAACGATGCCCATATTTTATATTTAAATTTAAAGTTATTTAAATAAAAATGTAAATACTAAAATAATAATATTTTGAATGGTATTTTATTTGGTAAAAACAATTGAATAATAAAATTGGGTGTACCTACTAATATAATAGTTAATATTTATTTATTAATTAGGTATTCATTAAGCCTGCTATTAAAAATTTGCTTAAAAAAATTTAATTTCATTAACTGTAACAATTTATAATAAATTTATTTAAATTTTAAACTAATATCATAAAATTTTTATTTAAAAATTGAATAGTATTTTTCTAAACAAACACTTCCCATTATGTTATTTTTATTAAAATCGTATGTACAAATATTAGTATAAGTACTTTTTATGCTCTTTTATACTCTTTTTATTAATATTAAATTCAGGATTAAAATTAACAAAATATGTAGACTTTTAATAGTTTAAAATTAACACAAGATACACCAAAATGCTATTAAATACTAATTAAGTCTGTCATGTACTTTTAGAGCATATTATTTACTATAGCTTCCTATTCACGTGTACACGTTTTCACATATTCACGTAAAATTAACATTCAAATTTATAAAACTGTGTAGTTTAAAAATCCGTGAACAGTGAACACATATAATATACGTATTTTAATTTTTTTAATATTTACTTTAAATTTATGATTCTGTTCAGCATTTTAATTTAACAATAAAATGAATTATAATAACACAAAACCCATTTTAAATAAAGTATAAACAATTATACATTTCGTATAAATAAAATCCGTGTAAACGTGAATAATACTAAAACACGTGAACGCGGATAGTAAATTCACGTGTTTTATAGGTATACCTATATATAAATACAACATTTTTACTCACGTAAATACAAACTCCGTATTCACGTTTTCATTCGAGATCTCTAAATTATATACATATAAAATCGTTTCACGCTTACAAAAATAAAAATATTTCACAGCTATCAGTTAATAAATTTAATAAATATAATTAAGAAATAAAACGACACTACTAATTTGGTTTTTTTCTTACAAAATTTATAACGTAAAATATATTACGTCAAATTTGATTGTAAATATCATAATTATAAAATATTTAATAATTCTCGAAAAAGTATAAAACTATAAGCACTTAGATCTGAAAAAAATTATAAACTACTATGTTCAAGTAATTAATAACCAGAATTATTTGTGATCAATTTATCAATTAAATTATTTATATGGTTATAACATTTTGGTTTAAAGTCATAGAAATTTATTTTATAATTCACATTGCTTTATTATTATCCTCTCATAAATGAAATTTAAATCACATATATTTAGAGGTCTAAGAGCTTGAAATCATCATTTTAAAATTCTTTAAAATAAAAGTTATAATTTAATAATAATTTTAATCATCAAAACATAAATATACCATAGTAAAATGAGTTTTCTATCTCTATTTTAACCACAGAGTTTAAGGTATTCAACCTCGAATGTTTAACTTTTTAAAACAATAATAACAATACACTTTTAATATTACAATAGTACATCACTATTTTCGTTCCATAGATCACTTAGTTATTGGTCAATGTCATAATTAGGAAGTCCAAGGGTTCGGATCGGGGCCCCTCAAATTTTTTTTCAGTTACAGCCTAAATATAAGTACATAACTATAGGTAAATATATTATAATAACTAAATCCTCAATTATGTTATACAAGGATACTATAAAAATATTCACTTTAGTCCATCCGAATCGGTTTTTTACTATTTTATATAGATACCACATAAAATGAATTTGGTAATGAATAATAACCTCTCCATCCTAAAATTAAATGTTTATTACCGTTATTGTTCTACACTATATAATATTATTATTTTTACTCAAAAAAATTCTAATTGTTACTCAGCAAACGATTGTCAACCATGATTGACTAGTGGAAACATTTGACAACACTGAAAAATAAAACGTGATAAACACTTTTTTTAAACTTTTTTTTAATTATATTTAATCGTAACAATATGTAAATAACTCATTAATAAATTTCATTGGTTCATATCATATAGTTTAATTATATTGGCGTATAATTTTTCGTTGACTCACTTAGAAAAAAGTATACATCTCCAATTTATAAAAAACACTATGGCGTTATATAAAGTAATAAATTATGTTCAACCTCCACCGAATGACGTTTAACTTTATGAAATAATTTTAAACATCAAAGTTGATATTTAAGTAATAATTATAAGGTAAAATACAGGAAATATTCTCAGATTTCAACTACGCTTTAATTAGTAATTTATTAATATACGTATTTTGAATACCTATATAATTTTAAGTATTCATCGTAAATTTATTTTGAATTTTTCCCTATAATAGTACATTTTATAGTAGTGATTGTAGTCAATAAATTATTGCCAAAATAAATGACTACGTTATTTTACTCACAACTGTTTAAATCTGTTGATCGGCGTATTTGATAGTGAAAAATTGTCATGTATTAATGTTTCAATTAAAATCAAGATATGTGCACAATAAAATGCATTTAAAATTACCTATATTACATTATACTCTAGTAAAATTATTCTCGGATTTTAAAAACCGCAAAACGTCATAAAATTATCGTCATTAAAATATAATTTATCGAACTTCTAACCTTTTTAGTTTGCGGTGTATGTGTATGATGGTCAGAATATTGTTGACAGCAGATGATTATTTTCAAGGAGTTCGATATTAGCAATATTGCAATAGAAAGTTTCCTGGGATTAGCGAGTGTGTACAAAGTAAACGTTTGTAAGGTTAGACCTACGTTTGTATTGTATTTTCATTATGTCACTGAAGTAGCTCCCACACGCACTTGTGTATAACATATTACCGACCGAGCACACAAAAATATTTTCTTTCTTGCGCAAATATATCACATGAAAAGCACCGAAAATTAATTAAATTCACAAAACATAGTTTCAGATGTCTAATTTTAATTTTGAAAATAGGCTTTAATCCGTTAGTCTCTTTTCCATAATAAGTAAAAAAGTATAAGATATTTCATTATTATTTTATTTTTATGAGTGGCCTTTTAATAAGGATTTTAACTTTTTTTTCTTTTCATTTTAATCGTGAAAATAATTTTTTTTTTTTTCAGAATAACCATCGTTTACATGAAAAATTCAAGGTTTCCAGCCACATCAATGTTTAAGTTTTATAAAATAATAACATTTCTTGATACAGACAAAAATATAGTTAAAGAAGATTAGAAGAAAGTTTATTAATATTGTAATCATGTTATCTCTATAATAATACGAGTATTTTTATGAAAATTTTACTTTATGTATAGTAATAACTATTATAATCATACATTTTCCGCCATTAAATAAGTAAAGCTAAATATGTACAACAAAGTATGTATAACTTTTCGTAATTATCTTTTGTTCCAGTACACGGTTTTTACTATTATTACAAAGATTCGTTATTACTTTAAATACTGTATTTTTTTTTTTTAATTAACTAAATAAACGTTTTAATCAAACATTAAGTTACAAAATGTATTTTTATTATTTGTATTTGTTTATAAACAAATCATTTTACCCACCAAAAATGTCTGTTAAAGCATTTCACAGATTTACACAAGAAGATCAATTATTGTTATTTGTTACCAACTCCACATTAATAGCAATAATCATATTCATCTAATGAAAAGTTATAAATATTATTAGAACAATAATATAGCTTAATTATCTGATATGTATAATATTATTAACATATTATAAATAGTTTTTAAATATATTATATTATGCCTACTTTCATTATACAATACACCCGGAATTCAATATTTATGTTTAATAATTAATAAACTAATGTAAAAATATTTCAGTTTTTAGTTGTGAATATAGGAGTATATGTATAATATATTATACACATACTATCTATTTCGTGTTAAAAATTTAAAAAAAAAAACAAATAAAAATGAGGATTCTCTGCTAAGTAAAACTGCAATGAAAATATTATGTTAACGTTATGTTTTTGAAACGCGTTTTTAATCTGTAAATATTTTCCTAGTATATTTAACGAACATTTATTTAATGAATTAATTACTTTTAAATTTTATCACATAGGTTTATACATTTTATAAATATTAGCATTTTTTCCTTGTAAGGTCCAAGTAAGACATTTAAATAGTGTCCTGTGATGAGTTGGATACATTAATGATTGCATTAATATATTATGTGGCAATCGGCTAAAATATGCTGCACTTTCTATTAAGCAAACTCCATCGAATTTAGACACAGGAGCGTCTTCTTTGAAATCAACGAAAAATACATTGTAAAAAAAAATAACTGTTAATTATTCTATTTTCCTGCTTACAAAAATACATAAATACAGATATCTACTTTGAATATTTTTTTTTAAAACATAAGTCTATTTATCATATGTTTCACTAGATTTTTCGTTAAGTATAATTGTTTACATATTATTAAAATAGGTACCTATAGTAAAATATTTTGTCGAATTTTTGAAAATTCGTATTCAGTATTAATTTATTTACTGAAAGTAATGTCAATGACAAGCACATTTACAAACCATTTCCAAACATTGGCTTGTTATTGTATTCTTTTAATTTTATAGGGCCGTATTCCTTTCATTAACTGCATAAATTTCGTCTAAAACCTCTGGGCTATGTTTCACAATAAATTATTCGTTTCCATCAAAAATATTTGCATGATTAGCTCTTTTGAAATGTCTCTACTCTCGCACTGTGATATAAAGAATAGAATTCAATAAATAATTGTTAAAGTGCCCTATATTTATTTTAGTCGTTGTAAATATATAAAATCAATTGTAAATGATGTTTTAAAAACACAAAACATTATGTCAATCAAATATCGTATGACTATTTAAATTTTATACTTATTATTCTAGGTATTTTTAATTGGAAAATTTTAATAAGGTAGTATTTGTAAGTAATATTTCACAATAAACAGAAATTCTGCTCTTTAATTCAAATTCTTTTACATATTCTAACAAACAATTTATCATATACTATTTTTTTTTTTTTTTAATACTATTTGCTATTTTAGAGGGAACTAAATTATTAGCTTCTTAGGTAATATTTTCAAATATAAAAAAGTAATATTAGACAAAATTGTTGAATAAATATTTTTATTTTCAGAAATTAATCTTAGTTGTTAATTATATATTTCTAAAAGTACTTTATTCTATTTAATCGTAGATGATATACAAAATGATTAAAATACCAAAAAAAAAAAAAAAAGCTATTTTATAAATGATTTTTTCAATGTATCCAAAAGTTACGGATTTTTTTCATATTAGCCAGATAATATGTGCATACCCACAATTTACTTTTAAGTTTTTACCCGTAACATACAAACATAGTAGGTTAAAAAATATATTTAATATGATAATAAAATATTCAACATACGCATTGCCTACTATACATTGACAATTGCACATTGTATATAGTAATTTGCATTGCACACGCCGTATTTATTTTAGTATTTAATTTAATAAAAAATATTATAATTAATGTAAATGCTAATATATACTAACAATATACCAATTAACGTACATATAGGCTATAGGGATCTGAATGAGACATTTTTAAATAAACTGTTGTCACTATATGAAAAGAGTCTATAATACGTACATTTATCGTAATCAGATATTTTAATAGAATAGTATATAACTAACTATAAAACAATAATTAATCAATGGTATAAATGGATTATATTTAATTATAATAGTAAATTATAATTATTTTTCTTCATATGTTTAGAATGTATCGTATAAGTACGTAATCAACACTTAAATGCATGAAAATAAAAACAGTTTTTAAAATAAACTTACTGTCAACAGATGATAAATTTAGTTTTCTAGTTATCATCTTTATGACAATGTTGTACGATATTTTTTCTTTTTGTTAAATCGATAATATGGAAAACTGTTTTTATTTTTATTAAACAATCATATTTTTGCAGTAATAATAAAATTAATTTTATAAAATCTTATTCTAGAAATACTTTGAATAAATACATATATATCTTTGAGAATGAAATAAATTTAATAAATTTATATAGTGTATCAAAGTAAAAATAACCCATCTGGGGGTCTAGAAAATCTAGTCTAAGATAAAAACGAATTTGACAGCCTTGGTTAACATAAAAGTTTCTTTTCAAGTTTTTGAATTGGAAAAAAAGAATTTCTAAATTGCTTTATTTTTTATTTTTAAGAATGCCGGTATGTGTACTTACATCAGAAAAATGTACGTGTTCATGCATACATATGTGTATGTTTGCGCGCGCACGCATTTTTGCAGAACTTAAGTCACGTTGATATTTATAATGCAGCTACATAATATATACTTATAAAATGTGTACAACTATATAAATATTATATTTAAAGATTAATATATTATATTAATTCATAAAAATCAAGCCAATAAAATTTAATTTATTCTATTGATAACTAGAATAGAAATTTATAAACTATACTTCTGAGAATTGTTTTCAGATACATTTTGTCATGAAAAATGTATAAAAAATTCCTAAAAATCCACAAATTAATAACCATTAGTTATACTATTACTGATAATATAACTTCGAATATTAAAAATTACTTAAGATTGTAGCACACCACACTGTCTACACTTTATTTTCTCTTGTACAAATATTTAAATATTATATTAAAATATATAAGTCATGTATTTATAAACATATTTATTAAGTTTCTTGAAATATTTTGCTAATAGAAATAAAAATTACAGTAACTAAATATATTTATAAACAAAAACCAATTATATAAGAATATAATTTTAATCAGATATTGAATGGATGTGTAAAAAAGTTAGTATATTTCTTGATTTTTTTTGATTTATTTTATACAAAGGAAAAAAAAAATCCTAAACATTTATCTATTTATAAAATTTAAAAGAGGATTTTCAGAGATACAAAAAATTCTTTAGTAAAATCTATCACCATCGATTTCGAAACTATTATTTTTTTCTTTCGACGCCTAACAATTGCAAATTGATAAATGTGAGAATCACATAGAACCACGAAAACAAAGATCAATGTTAAGCCTAACGCTTAACTGTGTTTACAGTTATAAATTATAGTTTAATGAAATTACCAAAATCGAGCAAACCGTTAGTTGGAGGTCGGAACAACCAGTATTGATTCGACGTACTAAACATTGGTAATGAACTCGAGTAAACTATACATTTTGAGTTGTGACTGTAGCCAGTTTTTATAGTAATTGAAATTTGTGGTAAGAAAGCTAAATAAATATAATACTTTAATACAATAAGACATTTTGGTTGGTGATAGAATCTGTATTTTATTTCAATCGTTTATCAAGCAAAAACTGAATTATTTGAAGTTTTTAGATTTTGTCTAATAAATAATAAAATAAGGAAACTCTTAAATTAAATGCATTATAATTTATCTTTAATTTCTAAAAGTATGCTTTTTATTATTTTGATAAATTTTAACAAAAGTCATAATTAATTCAATTACAGTTCATAAAAAAAAAATGGACAAAATAAAGAAATCGGTTATTATAAGCACTCGACTAGCTCTTTTCAATATAATTGCTTAGTACTATTATACTGATAATAAATGTAAAAATAATCACGATTTATTGCATTCGAAACACAATTCTAAACAAACTAGTACTAAAATCTCAGTTGTTTCTCAGTTAAAACCACGCTAAGTTAACTAACATTTTTTCAGAATTTATTTAGTTATTCATAATTTTCAAAATAATAATTGAAAAATTTGAGAACAATCTCAAAGTAGATTCTGTACGAACTACATTACGTAAATTTTTATTATTTACTCGAAAATTACTTCCAGGTAAAGATAATATATTGTATACACTGTTGTAAAGTTAATAATATTCTTTGCATCGTTCAGAATCTAATATTGAATCAAAAACAGTTTAAAAACGAAATTCAGTTAATTTAAAAGTGAAAATAAAATAATATTTACATCAAAATAAATAAAAAATTACAAAAACAAAATAAAAATTAATTCATACTCTAACTATTCATTAATTTTAATTAATGAAATATAGTCATAATTTAAATAAAAAACATTTTTAATTATAGCATTATTCTTCTTTTAATATTAAAATAGTAGGTGCGTAATTGCGTATTTGAAAAATTATTTTAAATATTAGACAACTAATTATGATTCCAAATGCTAATAAAAAAAATAAAATAATTGTTTTGCACTAGTTATACATATTTTAACTATAATTTATTTTGTTGTAAATTTCTAATATATTATTAGAATATTATTAACAGTACGCTAATGAATAGCATTAGTATTAAAATGTATCTAATTATTATAATATGATATTATAAAAAATTGACACTTAATTGTTGTTAATAAAGTGTTTACATTTGTTTACCTCGTGCGCTTCAAGTACACTTTGGATTTGGTTTCACGTTTAACATAAAAACAGTTTTTGGAAGTCGGAAATTATTGTACATACATTCAACGTGACTATGTGGTGGGGTGTATAAAGGTCAGTAGCGGTCAGTCGTTCTGATTGCAAAAACTCTACAGTCAAATAAGTGACAAGAGTGTGACCGTAATCTCCGTAGTTGTGATGGTAACACCGTCATACAGGACAATCGTTCTACTAATTTCAATTTAGCCTTATTCACTATTTTATCCGTATCGTAGTTTTAAGTACACATTTTAATGAGCCATAGTAAAATGAGGCACCATAGAAATGTAATCACGACACCGATGTAGCAAAATTGCCTATTCATGCTGCCGTCTGATTATAATAATTATTGTATTACTTAGTAGATTAAAAACAACAATATCGAGGTCGTTTGAAATAACCAAAAAATTACTCAAATTGACAGCGACTGTTGGGAGAAAAAGAAAGGAAAAATAGTTTCAGACATTTATTTTATACATTTTTATTAATACTAAAATGTATTGTTTTTAAACTAGCAAACAATCATATCAAATTTATATCAAAATATCTGTATTCTGTACCCTTCAAAATTGTTTAATATTTTATCTTACATTTTTTTTTTTTTACAAATTATTTCTAAGTCACCTATGTATGTATATATATACCAATGCATTAGTTGAAGCTACAATAACTTATAACTAATAACTATTATACATCTATTATTAATAAATATTAATAATATATAAAAATAAAACTATACCATTTGGTGTGGAATTTGGTCCAATTTGAGCATGTAAAATGTTGAGGCCGGGTACAATAATGGCAGGCAACGTACTTGATCGCAATAGTGGAGGCGGTTGTTGTCCACGTGGTCCCTCTTTATCTCTGAGGGAAAAAACACATTATATAATAATATACAAAGTGATTCATTAAAACATAGTACACTCATTTCTTTCTCATTTTTTTGTGATTTTGAATACAGAATAGAATTTTATGATCGTTTGGAAGTACTTTACACCCTCCATTTTTGCAAACGAATACTTGAATATTATTTTTATTGTTTCTTATTATAGGCAGTGATTTTAAGGATTTAATTTTTCATTGAAAACTTCAACACATTGAATGGTTTTTTTTTATTTAGAAATATTTTATGATTAAAACTTATTCATTCATTGAATAATATATATTATTTTTTGCATAAAAATTATTAGAAAAATCAATTTTTGTGGTAAGAGCTTATACTTTAAAATAAAATATATTAATTGCAAAATCACAAAAATTAACTGAAAAAATGATCAAGGAACGTTTAATGAATCACCCTATGTATGCATATATAGATTATATCAAATAAGATAATGTTAATATAAATGTGTATGTACATTGTGTAAATGTTTAAAGTTCTGTTAATTTATAGAATAACTATATAATATTTTCTGTAATATTTAAACAAGTATTTGAACTAATTATCAAATAAACAATACGAATGCAATAAAGTATTATCATTTTAAATACATTTTTAATAAAACAAATAATTGTATTTGTTTTTTCCATTACAATGTATCATCATTTAATTAAATCCATACTATTTTACTTAATATATTACATAATTTATAAATTGGCTTTTAACATAAATATAAAAAAAAAACCAATACCGTTATTTTTTTACTATCACTAAAATCGATTTAGCACCTAATTGTTTAACTTTATTTACACAAATAATCTTCATTTCATATTTTTATATATTCGTCGTTTTGTACTCAATAAACGATTAAAGTTTATTTACGTAATATTAGTTTGCTGTAAATTAAAATTAAAATATTATGAAAATACATGTTTGATTCTCATTCAAGCTAAAATAGTAAATAAATTACAAATTACCAATTTTTTTTTTTTTTTGTTTTCTTTTATCATATTAAGTTATAACCAAATATTGATTATACTGTTGCAACAAACACTACTTCTTAACCATACAACTTGTTAATAAAAATTATTCCCAAATCCCAACGACACGTGAAAACTACGGTTCCTTCAAATAAATAAAAACAAATTTGTTTTATTTCCTTTGTTGTACTTAAGCCAGTCGCCATTAATATTTTCGTTCACACAACTATTTTTAACGATATTATGTATGCACATCAAATGATTAAGTGGTTAGATAATCTAAAATAACAATCATCATTTGATTTTAATCCCACAATATCTGTCGAGTATAATATAAATATTATTTAGCTACTCGAGCTGTTTACATTATTCAAAAATACATGTTGTAATCAAATAAGTATATTCGTATTTAATGTGATATTTTGTTTGATAATATTCAACATGGGTATTATACAAAATTGCTAAGAAAATATTTTTCTGGCGACAGATGATACAGCCTAATGAGTAATAATATATTAGGTAAACAATATTTCGATATCATTCTGCTGCACTCCTGCTAATGTATATTGTTAAACTTTTGGTATATTTATTGACATTCAATTTAATACCAAAATGGTTATGGCTTATATTATTCATAAAGTTTAATGGAAATTTTCAACAGTAAAGTTTTGACTTGTGACTCAACTGAATCTTTGTTGTACTGCGCATTGTCCTGTTTATCATAGTGACTTTAATGTGTCGTGTTTAACAGAGCTAACACAAAAGAAAGGAAATAATAATAAATAAATTCAATATTATTTTAACACAAAAGGTTAAACATTTTAAAATTAACAGACAACGATCTTCAATACTTGACCTGTATGACATATTTTTAAGCTGATCTAGTAATTTTTCAACGACTAACAAACATAATATCTCATTGAATTCCACGTCAAAGTAGATATTTTCATCATATACACTTAGAAGTGGTTTTGAGTTTTGTCACGTATACTGTTATTGATACCATCATAGAATAAAGAGGTATAACCTTTGATAAACAACACAGTAAGTAATAAACAGAGAACGTTCTATCTTCAGAAACACCGCTAATATGTTTTATTTTTCAATTTAAAAAAAAATATCAAACCAACTTGATGTTAAAAATTAACTATTTAAGTGCCTAAATAGAACTAATTGTGTTTAAGTCTAAAATATACACAAATATAATATATTTATATAAGAAATAAATATTTTAAAACAACGTAAATATTGTACTATGCCAATAACTGATGTTTTAATTCACCATATTATAATATACTGCTACGATATCATTTATTTATTAATCATGAAAATAAATAAATAATATGCTTGTAAATTATGATGTACTATAGGGTTCTAAGACTAATATCAAAAATATTTTTTAACGATCGGTATAGTACAGTTTTTTTTTTTTTCAAATAAACTTTTTTTGTTGATAAAAATCATGCTGGGAACGTCGAAAAATTCTAAAAAAAAATTAGTTTGAACACAACAAATAAAAAAATGCTTTATTAACTGTTAGCAGTTGATTTTATAACAGTTTAAATTAGATTTAGTATGTCAGCATTGTCAGTGACTACACCAGTTTAACACTCCCGAGAGTAAAATCCTTATTTGTAATAGACGAATTGCAGTAGATAAGCAATATCGCAAACAATCTGTTCTAAAACATAAATATATATATATATATATATATATATATATATATATTATAGCGCAACCAATTTCGCAGATTTATTATTTTTTTTTTTTATATAAAACAAAGCTTATATATAAAAAAAATATATATTATTAATAAAAAATCATGTCTATACAACTCTCTTGACTCTCAATTATTCTAACCAAAGTTGATAACCAATATGTGTCACGATCATAAATTTATTTAACAAAGTGACAGTTCGTGAAATATTACAGTGTTTGTCTCTATTATTTGGTAGCTGACGAAAAATTGAATACAAATATTTCGTATGGATATAAATTTAATAATTTCGTTTGGTTTATGTGAGCACGTCCGCACGTTGATTTCTGTGGGATTAAGTTAAAACATATAGGCCATAAAACATAATATTAAGGCAAACATTTATTTTATTTTGAATGCATATAATTCATGATAAAGTTAAATTTAATATAACTTAACTATTTTAAAAATAATATATTACAACGATTTTATTTGCTTCAAGGGTATATTAGATAATTTATAATAATATCGTGTTCGTATTTTTTGTTACACTGTTTCGTACTGTGGATGAATATTTTTAGACGTCTTACACATTTTCATTTTATCATGATTAAGTCAAAATGTTACCAACAAATTATTTACATCACTTTATAATATTGAATTTTTTTTATGTATTTTACAATTGTTGCAAATAAGATGACATATTATATTATACTATTATGGTATGTAATTATTTCTTCAAACACTGCGCAATATATTGTTTTTCTCCAATATCTATCTTGTAGACGCCACTGTATTGCATAGTTTATTTAAACAAAAGTTTTTATTATTTTGGGTGTCGTAATTAACACCAACGTCAACGTCTATAGAAACAACCTTATATACGAATTTAGAGACAAATATTGCGGATCGAAGATTGAGGTAAAATAAAATAAAATAAAAATGTTTAAACTACTTTAACAGATAAATCAAAATAACAGTAATAAAAATAATTAATAACAATCTATACGATCATAAAAATGTTTGCAGTCAACAGCTTTATGTTGTATTTTGCATATTAAATGATAATTTTCGTTGTCATTATACATCGTTATTGTTCAGCCAGACACAAATTCACACGGGAACGTTCATTTACCATTTTCACATTTTCAATTAACCAACAATTTAGCAATTAAACCCTCTCTATAAAATGAAGTGTGCAAAATATAGTACTGGTAATACTACTATGCATATAGTTTATAAATAGTGTTCCAATTCATATAAATGTAATTTTACTTATTTTTAGAACTAATTAAATGAAATCTATTGATTTACATGTTTATCTTCCTATTAATCCTATCACTATCTCTCTCTCTTTATCTATCTATCTATCTCTATCCCTCTCTTCTCTTTTCTTCTAACTTCAATACACACATACATTTTATCCTTTGAACGTGACAAAATTATAAAACTAATTTGCTTTAAATTTGCTTTCCGAACGTGACTTTTCCCGTCAGATTGTCTCCTCTGACTGCTATGACATATATAAATGGTTTTGGAGCAAAAATATTTTTTTTTCAATAAAAGTAAATTATAACTATTGTTTAATGTTCGGTGTTTTAGATTATTTTAAGCAATGAAAAAAAATTACTTTTCTTATATTTTAGATCGTGTTTTTTATAGATAATACATTATATATGCAAAGTCTATCATTTAAGAAGTAAAAAATTATACATTAGTGTACTATAATAGTATCGAAACTGAAATGACGGCACAAGTTAATTAGTATTTCCAAAAAAAATAAATAAAACTTAATACAATTTCTTGAAGAACAAAACAGTTTTTATAATATTTATTACTTTTATAAGCATCGCTGTTATAATTTGGAAGATAAACGCTATTATTTATCATTAATACTATTTGTAATAGTTAATAATTTTTTTATTTTTTTAACTGTTTATTCCATTCTTACTAATAAATATTAAAAAAAATTAAATTACGTTTCGCATTACATCTTTATGAAGAAAACAACATTAGTTATTCGATTATAAACAAAAAAACTTTGTTTAAGTTCTAATAAGTGTATTTTTAAATTACTAAATTATCCCGTTTTATCACTGTTATATTTATATTATTATATTATTTTTTATTTTCATTTTCTTTTACATGTTTAACATAAGAAATAATAATGGATTAAATGTAATTCAAAATATGTCCGAGCACTGTATTCAAAATATGGAAATAAGTTATTATTTTCATAGCAAAAAGCTTTTGGGTTTAAAAACGTATACTGTCAAATACAAACAAAACAATAAACACAACTATGAGCAACTTCAAAACAATATATAATAAATGACAAGAAAAAAATACTTGGTCAAATAATACATTTATATAATTATTATTTTAATATTCTTTTATGATCTTGGGAATACAGTTCAATGATTATTATTATAGTTTTATTATTGTAAATAAAATAATTGAGTTTTGATTCAATAAAAATAAATTAAAATTATAAAAACATAAATTTCAAATTCAAAATATATCAAATAATGCGTATTCATATAATTTATATATTTTATTTTTTTAATAAAAACTAAAATATATAAAATGTATTTGATAAGATAATAATACAGACTATTGTCTAGTAACACAATTATAGCACAATATTCATAATATATTTAGAATATTAATATTACTGTTATAACCATATCTAAATAATAATACTCACTCGATTTTTTTCCATTAAAATTAAATGGGCATTTATTTTTCTTATTCTAATTATTATTCTTTAATAAAATATGCACTCGTTTTACTAAAAATTAAAAATAATTTAATTTTTTTTTTTAGATGCTATTAGTTTTTACTATTAATACAAATACAAATTATGCACACACATACCATTTTAAATTAGTAATAAGTAAAAATAATTATACGTTTTTAAATTTTCATCAAATCACTATTTTTCCCTTTAGTTCCACAGTCAATCTATATAGAAACAAATACAATTTTATTTTATTTTTATATGTCAGCTATCACGAATATTAGTGTATTTTTATTTACAGAAAAAATAAACAAAGCATACACGACATAGTTCATACTTATAAAATATATAGTGTAAAATTGAACTTAGAATGGAAACCGTTGATTTCTTTAAGGGCCTGACAGCGACTATGTTCTGGAAATAAATCCCAAGATACCTACCTACGACGGTACTAATATAATGAAAGAGACCGGAACTTACGCTCTTGATTGTATCTCCCTCTCTTTCTTTCTCTCTTTCTCTCTTAGTCACTAGTTTTTTAACTTTTGTGCCACATAATATTTTATGCCTCTCTCTTTTTTTAAATTAAAAGCACGTCATTTATCTCCAAAAGAAACCTCAACTTCTCTTTACAAAACATCTGGAAAATTGTTGGCCTGTTATTTAACAGTTGTTACTGATTTTCTACAATTTAGATGGATAATATAATAATTCGAATATTATTTTTTATGCATGTTCTATTTAGGTACACAACAATACATTATAACGACGTTCCTACATAGAGTCCAAATAAATGTTATGGTAATGATTATTTAATTCATGTTTTAAACGCAGTTCAAAAAGCTGTCTCTCTTTAGGCATCAAATAACGTTGTATAAGGTGTAGTTTTCATGATAAACTTTTCATAATTCCTAAATTAGTTAAATACAGTCAAATGTACTCATACATTTGTTATATAAATACTTTAAACTTGCTCATACATATTTGAAATGTAACGTTTAAATTTGTAAGAGGCACTAAATGCATTATATTTATACAAAAATAAAAAATTAAATATGATTTCATGATACTTATCAATTTTTAAATGTCTGTTACTTTAAGAAAAGTTATTTAATTTATAATATAGATATCAAATGCATATTAATTCAAATGATGAAAAAATTGATTGGCATAAGTTCTAATGTATATAAAATAACGAATATAGCAAATTGTCATGAATTACGAAATCATCTCTCTTATGATTATTAAATAGTACATTACAAAAATATCTTTGCATAATAATTATATTTCAACTACACTAAATGATTAATAAAAAAAATTACAATTTATATTCTTTTTTACAGTTTATACTATTATCATTAAACCATTACTTGTTATTTGCAGTGATACGAACAAGTCAAAGAAAGTCATAAACTAAGTTTGTTATATTATATTAGTGTTTCATAATACTACTCGCCATATTTATGAAATTTTAATATACTTAAATATTACTCCTCAGAACTTTGATGTAAAAATTCTTACCGAAACTTAGCTTGTTTTTAACTTAAATTTTAAAAATCATTGGTTATAATAATGCTCATTCTTTGGGAACTCTAAACAAAGCGGATGGTATCACAATATTTATTGACTATAGTATATCAGTCACTGTCGTTATTTTAATTATAATCCCTGGATGTAATTCTGTAAAATTAACTTTAAACTATAACTTTCATTCCTTTAAAATAATTGGTATATGTAGATCTCAAACAGTAGATATTAATATCATTTTGTTAGGTTAAGTCCTTTGTTTATTATGATTCAAACGATTATGAAATAATTATTTGTGGTGATATAAAATAAATATACTGCATAATTTAAATGATGTTTCTGATTATCTGAAAATATTTGCTTCGAGTATTGAAAATTACACTGGAGTATCTGATGTTTCAAAATTATTTATACACCATGTTTTATATATGATATCTCCAATTTATCCTTGTATATATTAAAACTAATATTATTGATAATTTTAGTTTAAATATTTCTATTAATAATGATAATATTATTAAGGAACGTAATACTAATAATTATATATTAAAGAATATTAAAACACTTATTGATTTCTCCAACCTAAATAATTTATTATTACCTTTTAAATGGTATAATTTCATATCTAACTTGGAGGTTGATACTTAAACTAATAAATTTAATAATAAAATTCATTAATAGGAATTCATTGATGATACTTTAAAAAATCTCTACCTTTTTCAGAAATAAAATAAAAAAAATAAAAAAAAACTTAAATTTAGGATGATAAATGGATATTTTGTTTCGATTTATAATAAACATACATCATATTATAATAAGAAAATAAAAAGCTCCTTTTGATCTTAAGTTGAAAAATTTTTTTATTAAATATTTATTTAACACTTTAATAAATAAAGCACGTAACGTATATTACAGTAATAAATTTACTTTATTCAAGAATAATATTAAAAAAAAAAACAACTAGAAATTAATAAATGGAGCTACATATTATATTATCAAAAAAAAAAAAAATAATCTCCAATTTATTGCATTAAACGTAATTCCACTAAAATTACTATTTTGACTGATAAAACAGACTTTAAAAATGAATTCAATAATTTTTTGCTAATTTTGGTAAAAATATTTGCAAAGACATTTTTAAAAATTGAATTGGATAATTTGATTAACTGTCATATACGTAAATAACTCATTATTTTTTGACCCAATAAATTCATCTAAAATTTCTAATTTAATAAAAAAAATCACTTGATAAATCCTCTTTTAAAAATAATGACTCGTCTAATTTGATTTTAAAACAAATAACAGATCTTATCTCTACTCCACTCTCTATTATTTATAATAGATCATTAATTACTGGAAATTATTCTTCAAGCAATAATTATATCTTATATCACTGTTAAAAATAAGAGATCTAAAACAATTCTATAATTACAGACCTATCAGACCTATTTTATTAGTATAATATACTGTGACGAAACTGTTTTAAAAAAAGAATGTATATAATAGAGAATTACTAAGTCATTTTTGAAAACATGGTTATTTTTCTATCAAATCAATTTAGTTTTCGCTCAATTATATCTACCATCAAACTTTTAATATATTAATTAGGATATTTTGTTCGATTTAAAAAAAAAAAGCATTTAACTCTGTAAACCATGAGTTATTATTGAATAAATTGCATTTTTGCGGCATAAGAGAAAATGCTCTTAATTTAATTAAATTACTAGATACAGATAGACCTTAACAGGTAAGACTTCTAAATACTCTGAATGATGATAAAACAAACTGTTTTCTGTATTTGGCCCGATTTTATCTAAAAAACTAATTATTATGAACCCACTTCCACCGTTAACAGTAATAATTTCATGTTACTTACAACTTTTTTATTTATGATTATAATATATTATTCGTTTACATATGTATTTGACGTTGCTAAATAAATATTAACATCATCACTATTTATTATATATTTTTTTTTTAATAATAAATTAATAATAGCATTACAATAATTATATATTACTTACAATACTTATAGTACTTAAATTTTAGACCACGCTACATTTATTTTAAGGTTTTTAAATTGTAAGATAAAAAAAATCATTTATACTAATGTTATTTTATTACTTAAATAGTAATAACCAATCCCTTATTTTTATAATTAAAAAATTCGTAAATCGAAAATACCAATGGATTTTTTCTCTTTTCACTCACATTACCTTTTTTTAAACGACCATGACCATAGTCTTTTTAACTTGCTTCATAGCATATAAATCCTAAGTTATAAAAATAGTAATTAAACCCCTTTCCTCATCCATAACTTTTACATTTATGAATTTGCTACATGTTAAGAGGGGAGACTATCTAATAATTAGCATCGCCTATTATCCAAAATTCTTATTCCAAATTTCGTGCGAAGTAAAAAAATTACTCATGAATATAGTAATTAAGTGCTTAACTTAAATTTCTTTCGTTTAAATATTAACACGAATTGAACAACAAAGAAGAAAAACGATAAACTTGTGATCTGTTTTATAGTGCTGACATATAATTCAACAGTTTATAACACAGCAATAGAAAAAGTTTTATAAACACAAGTATATTTTGTTTGATTTCAGATTCGTAAATTTTTTTTTTTTTTGGCAAAGAAAGAGCACAATAGTTAACACATAAATTATCCATTAAAGTAAAGTTTGGTACTAAACAAAACTGACCTTGTGAAATAGCTTTCTTCACTTCGTTAATATTTTACAAGTTTCTGTAAAAATACTTTTACATATAATGTAAATTGTAAATTAATTAAATTTTCGAATATAAACACACATTTTCATAACATATGTAAGCCATTATTTTGCTTATTTTCAAAAATATTTTGACTCTTTGTCTATTTTTAGTTCTTTGAGTTGATAACATTGTCGTTTAAAAACCAATACGTCATATAAATTACTTAATAATTCTTAATATCACATTTTACTAAAATTTTGATGTCAAAGATAATCGTATTTTTTATTGTTTTATTTTAGTTTATTAAAGATCGTTATTACTTTATTGCTGTGTAAAAATAATAATGAGTATGTATTACTTATCAACCGTTTACTTAAACGGTATAAAAATATTTATATGTAATCTCCATAATTTAATCGATTGAAATGTGCGTATAAAAATATAAGAACACTAATATTATTAAAAATTATTGATAGTAAAAAAAAAAAGTTTGAAGTACCTATGTTTATTATATTTAGTTATACCTAGAAAGAAAATTAATAAAATTATGTATAAATGTAAAAAATAAAACCAATAATATTTTAGTTATTATTACCTACATCGACTTCATAATTTTCTTTCAAATATATAATAGACATTACATAAAAACATATAAGTATTATTAAAAAATAAATAATGCTCTTAAATACAATTTTTTTATCGACAATTTTATCAATTTTTCAATGGGCTCAATCTCTAAAAATATTTCATTATACTATGGTGTACACAAAATACAAAATATACTCATATGCAGTTATATGATTACTTTTAATAAATTGTTCAATTCTGAAATTGGCATCATAAAATATAGACACAGTTGCCTAAAAAGTATGCCGAAAAACAGTTTACGCCCAAGAGAATTCCTCTTCATGGTTAGCTGCTCAAAACTATTGCTTTGATTAAATTCTCGATTGATATTATCTAATAAATTTACTAATCAAACCACTTATATACGTAGTATCATGATAATTGTATCGTTGAAATTAATATGTACTATTTTTCGTTAGAGATCAAATGCAGTTTTAGTTTTTATCATATTAATATTTCTAACCCATAAGAAATAAAAAGTAATTTAGAAATCCATGTTTTAATCACATATTAAAATTATAGTGTGGCTTGGCGTGGCGCGTTGGCTGCTACCAGTCGCGGAATGCGACTGAGAGTAAGTAACGGCCATAGCTACTAGCTCCCGGATGGGTGACCACTCGGGATCATAGTGGTTAAAAAACCTTGCCACACATACACGTGTTTGCTATCAACCGTAACAATCGTAAAATACAACCTACCGTACTAACCTTACCCCTTACCATAGTTCATAACCCCTACAAACAGCTAATGGCCCTAGTTGCCGGGCTTAAGTTCAATAAAAAAAAAAAAAAATTATAGTATCGTTTCATATGGCAATTAAACACCTTATTTAAAATGTTATAATGCGTTATCTGCATAAAGTAGATTGCATATTTAAAGGAAATTATACATTATGAATTTAAAAGAATAACTAACTCGGCAGCAAAAACTATTGAAATAAATATAGTGAAAATACTAATAGGATTATAAACCTTCAAAAGGATTTGAAATTTAAATTAAAATATTTAAACTGTTTGAAGAAATATGGAGACCCTGGAAATAAATATAATTTAAATATTTATGATTATAAAAATAATAGAAGTCTATAGGCTTTGCACGGTGTACTACATGACGAAAAGAAAAGGCAAAGAAAGATTTTAATAGAGGATATAATATTGTCTTATAATTAATATCAAAGGTTAGATAAAATAAAATTTACAGTTAGCATAGAAAAAATTAAACTGATTACATCAAATAAAATTTTAGTGTGTAAGTGTGTATACCTAATAAGTAATGGTACTTATTTCCAAGAACAAGAAGAAAATATTATTTTTATTATTTTTATTCTGTGGATTTCATTTTAGTATCTTTCAAACTTTTTATATTTAAATATAAATCATGAACATGTAAACTTTTATATTTCTGAAGAACTATACAGCTATAAAAATTAATTAAATTTAAAATAAATTTATTGAAACACATTATAACTTAATGTGTGCTTATAATGTTACGAATATAATATTATCTTGTGTAGTGTGTTCTCAATTATTGTATAAAAAATAATAAATGTAAAAAGAAATTAATATATATTTATTCATTAGATATCTTTCATAACATCAAAAGTTGAAAATTCATACTATTCAACATATTATAATATAATACATCAAAAATAATTAATCATAGTTTTCACTTATAAACTCGAAAAGTTTCTTATAAAGTGCACTCAACGTTCCATAAATCAATATATTTTTAGAGCGAAATAAGTTATATACCAACTGCACATATAAAAATATAAATATTTATGTATTTATTTAAGTCGTGACTTGTGAGATAACATAACATTAATTTAAATACAGTTCATGAATATTTTTCAAGAAATACTCGTATTTTGTTAGTATTTATTCAAAAAATGTTGAATATTTTAACACTTTGCTAAAAATGTGTTCGATGTAAATCACTACAATAATTTACAAGCATATAATGTAAATTATATACAAGTAAAAGTTTGGAAAGCAAAGATTACAAATTTTAGTTGAAGATTTTAAGTTATCGTCACTTATCCTACTTATGGCAAAACTAAATAATTTTGTAATCTGTTAATTAATCCAGAAATAGTCCATAGAAGAAAATATATTACAGTTTGTCATACTATACAACATAACATCTATTTTAAACTTTTCGAGTTTTGACCTTTTAAATTATTAATAATTTAAAATGTTTAGAGGCTATTTTGAAAAATGTGTGTGAAGAAGATACAGCCAATACCGTAATAATGACTCTGAATATTTCAGATTTTTTTTTCAATTTATTTACGTGGGTATTGATTTATTTTAAATTCTGAGCGGAGCAATAGACGTATTAATTTTAAAATAAATGTGTTTTTATTTTGTGTGTGTGTGTGTGTGTGTGTGTGTGTGTGTGTGTGTGTATATATGTACACGATAAATAATCAATTAAATGTTTCAATTTTAAACATTGAGGGTGATTTAAAAAAAAAATTGAATATAGTTTGTTTTTTAGCGAAACCAATATTAAAAATTTCCAGTATATTTTTTCTCTAACTAAAAACACAAAAATATATTATTGAAATATGGGAATTTTTACTAAAGTCCGATTTTCAACAAAATCAATATTTTGTTTTTTTTTTGATAAAATTCATAAAAATTGCAAAAATTAGTTGATTATTTTGTAATTGGAAATATTAATAAAATGTTAACTTTTATACTTAAGATTTTTAAATGTAATACAAGGTTCTTAGTATATTTTTTCATCTATAAATGAAAAAAAATTCTACCGAAAAGTTAAATTAATTTTTTTATGACTATTAAAAGTGTAAATCTTTAAAATAGTCCATATTCACTCCGTAAAATAATTATTTCTCTTCAACAATTTTTGATATTTTATTGTCTGCCGAAAAAAAATATTAATAAATACTTAAAATTTTCATTAGATTTTTAACTATTATTTTTATTATACAGTAAAATTTATAAGACAAATTTTCAATAGTTATTAGTTTTTTCCCGTTAATGTCGATAAAGAATTATTCGCAAAGTAGAAGTTTTTGAAAATATAGTACAAAATCTTTTAAAAGTTGTTCTTATATCTATAGAAAAACATTAAAAATACAGAGGCACAATTTTTTCTTCTGTACTTATTTAAAGTAAGAAATTCATCAGAATTACAAAAAGTTGTAATTTATTATGTAGTAAAAATTCTTCAAAACTTATTCTTTTCTATATCTAAGTTTTGAAAATTTAAGACAAGATTCCTGATATGTAATTCATACAGAAACCATAAAATCTTAAACATATTGTACTACATTTTTTAATGGACATAATAAACTTAAATGACGATGTCAATTATTTTGTTATAATTCGAAAAAAATATTTGTGATGATTTAACACTTTACATATTATATTATATTATTATATATTTTATTATACACAATATTTTTGATTTATTACAAGATATTATTTATTTTTCCTGTTTTTGATTATTTACAGAAAGCTGTTATTAAATTTAAATTATATAAGTTGATATAATATAGTATAAATACAATATTATTATTATAAGTACAATATTTTTGAAAAAAATTATACCAGTCTACTATATTATAAAAAGTAATATAAATAACTCAAATAGCTGTATCAAAAACATATATCATATGTGTGCAACACACATGTGTTCCATAACCCTACAAATCCTGCAAAAAACTCAAAAGTCTACCGTACCTTCTCACAGCTAATGGCCTTTGTTGCCAGGCTTAAGATAATAAAAAAAAAACATATCACAAAACATACTTAGTGTACTTAGTGGTATAAGCTGAAAGACCGTCTCCGCTCAGAATCGTTTTTCTATTACAATGATACATATCATTGAGTTCAAATTTAACACACCCATAGTGACCCATTTAACTCGTATAATAAAGTATAGAACAGCGGTATCTACTCACTTCCCTGTTTTTTTTTTTTGCTTTAAATTATTATTTTTACAAGTTTAAATTAATATTAAGTAATTAGATATTTTAATAATATCATTTTAGACGTTTGAAAAAACTATTAATATTTTTAATTAACCTTAGCTGATCAAGTGTATACGCTTTCGAATTCCAATGGTTCACACTAGATCTGTAAATCCTTCTATATCTGAACTACTTATTCTAATTTTTTAATGAATGATCCCTTAATTTAAATAATGTGTTATTTAAATATCAATAGATATTTAGATATTTGATCTTAATTTCTGTAGTTTTATTTCAATGTAGTTCAATTGTGTAATCTATATCATTTATTTTATACAATTTTATAACTACCTTTATGTATTATTTAATAATTTATGTAGGTATGTAAAAGAGCAGATTGGCGTAAAAAGAAACAGAATTTTACCAAATAGTCTTAACTTAAACATTAGAATATTTTGTTCAATATCCTTTTCAATAATTTTTAATATACTAATAATGTATATAACATAATACTTAAATATTATTAGAAATTGTCTAAAAAAAACCTTTTTTCAATTTGTTGACTTTGACTTCTTTTTTTGAACACCCGCTTAATTCGGAGTAATAGGAACGCAGCTTTGTCAATACTTAAAGACTGACGGCGTTTATTATTATTATCTGATTTTTGATTATCATCTTGATCCATCTGAAAAAAAAACATATGATGCTGATTAATAACAACCAAATTCAAATAAAAAAAAACAATTTTTATTTAAAATCAACTAAAATATCTTCTATGAATGGGTATCTATAAGATTTTTGGTTACAACTAGAAACTTTAAATGTTTTTCATTACTTATTTAATACTATAAGTACATATAGGTTAAATTATTTATGTGTCCAATAAATTATTATTATTAAAAATATCTTAATATATCTACTATATTTTCATGACACTTGTATGTGTATATTTAATAAAGCATAAGACAACTATACTGATAAAAATGTTATAAGCTTTACGCGTACTTAATATTATAATTTATAGTCCAACTACGCTTTAAAAGTCGACATAGGCAACGTTTATTTTATGACAATTAATTTTTTTTTCTTCTAATCATTACTATTATCCAGTATAGAGTGTACTAAATACTACTAATACAATTACATAATATGATTTCTTATAAATTACAATGCATAATATATAATTCATTATTTTATTTACTCTAATATACAATTAATAAATATCTACTTATTAGTAATTTAAAACATTTTTTTTTTCCTTAATGAAACTCGATGTAAGCTACAAACTGTCAATGGAATAAGATTATAAAATTCTTGTTGTTTTCTATGAGTGGGGTACGTATCGTTTCGCTAACTTTTAATAAACACAAATAATTATCGTCTTAATATAATTAAAACTTAACAGGTTTAATTCAAGTGATTGATTACTGATTAGTGGTATACGCTATGTTTAACTAGTATAAAAATGATATGAAGTGTTTAAATATTTTTAAATATACATTGTACATTATACTGTAACGATTATGTCTAATCTAAGAAAACTGAGATTCACTCTGTATACGTGAATATAACACATATATTACATAATAATTATATAGGATATAATTTTATAAATCTGATACCACGACCATTCTTTGTAACTACTATATTATTTTAAAGAATATTAAATTACTTTTTTATTTTTAACTTGTATTAAAACTTAAAAGACATTTTTACTCCTCTTCACTTCTTCATTCTTAACTTAAAATATTTTATTTTTTTTCACAAATTTATTTAAACTAGAAATTATCATAATAATAGAGTATACAATGTTTTATGACATAATAAATAGAAATAAACGTAGTATAATAATATATACCTATTTTAATAAAAACATTTAGTAAATCTGTAATGAAAGTATATTTTGAAATGGAGTTATAACAATATAATATTATAGTACAATATTTATCAATATTATAATATTATGGTTTATATCTTGATTATACGTATTTCTCATCAATAGCCAATGACTTTAAATAGAAGGTACCCCCATTTCACGGTTTGACAATAGCATCATTCATTGAAATCTAATATTATTTCAAAGGTCATGACAATCATTAATGAATAATATATACGTGTAAAGTTAATTGTGCATGTAAGCTGCTTATACATCTGAGGATCTGAGGTCTAAATGCCGACGAAAAATATTAAAAACCAATTTATTGCGAAGTTAAAATTTTAAAAATAATCATACTACTTCACTTTAGGTATTTATTTTAAAATATATTAAATATTTGTCTAATGTCTAGTCATTATTCAGTGCTACGATGTTGTTTTTCCTATACACTGGTGTCTTAGTTAACAATATGTTTTTACTGCTTAAAACAACATTTAATTTTGTTTTTATCTTTTTTTTTTTATGCTATGTGAAAAAATCACAATATTATTTTTCATGTACTATATAAGCTCGTAAAATGTATACATTAAATGTGATGATACAAAAATAAAATATAAGTAGTTAAAATAAGAACCTTAATATAATTTGAATAAACTGACATTTATTATAAGATTTGAAACCGATAAAAATTGGGCGTGTTTTAATTCAATTCTCTAATGTATTCAGTACATTTATAACAATTATGACGACTATATTTTAGTTTATAAATATCGATTTTTCCACCATTTTATAATTTACCATACAAACATAATATTATGTTGATATTAATAATGTTTTTCGAATTGTTTTTTAGTCATTTATTATGTAATAACTAATAATTTATAATGATATTGTCCCTTATATTTTTTTAGATTATAAAAGTCCTGGCCCAACTGAAGATATAATTACTACTGTTATAATGAGCGAAATCGGTTTAATATGAATACCGTAAATACTGATTGAAATCATAAAAAGACAATGCAATATAACCACAAAAATTACGGCGACGTATTGAACTTTTATTTGAAAACGAGGGATATTTTATTTTGGCACGC
Organism: Melanaphis sacchari; assembly: GCF_002803265.2. NCBI lineage: Eukaryota > Metazoa > Arthropoda > Insecta > Hemiptera > Aphididae > Melanaphis > Melanaphis sacchari. The sequence goes on along the minus strand of NW_020270400.1, from coordinate 401,581 downwards.
CCTCCCACTCGTCCTACTACGTTTAACGACCATATATCGTCGTGCTCTCATGAAACCATTCGACGCGCAAATCATATTGTTAATATTTTGTTTTAACAGACGCCGTCTCTGAATTTCGTTGCCCTGGGCACACGCTTTTATAAATCATCTAAAGCCACTGTGCTAAATAAACAGTCGGTGGGTTTTGTGTATAGACGTGGTGCCCGCGATGACGCCTCAAACATAATAGAAACAGAATACGATAGCAGTAATAATATTATCGTATAGAACAGTCGGTGGAAAATCGAATAAAACATGATTTCTTAACGTCCTCGGTGCGGTTAATAATACGATATCAACACTAGTCGCACATGCGTTACACGTTGTAGTAATTATAAAATATATTTTAGGAGAAATCGATTTTTGAACAATTTTTGCATAACCGATTGTTATAAGTATTATATAATTGCATCGAGATTCGTAGTGCTTTGTTCCCTGTGGCAAACAATAATAATTGTTTTAATGTTCTTAAACCGTAAAAAAAAATATGAATTGAATTCACGGAATGTACATAATATATGAAAAGATTCTAAAAACAATGCCATGCATGAAATTATAATATTTGTTTATATTTTCGTGTAAACTTTCAATTACTTACTATATTTTATCTATTATCTTACACGTCAGCTATCACTTACAACTTTCATGCGCAATGATAATTAATAATAATAATCACTAAAATAAGTTTGAATGTCACTTAATTTCGACGTCATTTGTTTTTTAAAATATAATGGTTGAATTATTTATCACAGGAATAAGAAAAACCCGAATTTTTGAAGACGAAATACTTTAGGTATAAATACATATATATAATGCTCAACGTTATAAACAAATATAAAATAACATTACAGACTAAAATCAAGACCAACACGACATGAAAATTTCTTTATCTATATATCAAATTAAAATTACTTGTATTAAATAATATGTCTAGACTTTGAAAGTGAAACCACCTGGGATTTTAAGAAATATGTCATTCTATATTTCTCTACTGAATAGAAATAATGCAACATTTTTATAAAAGATAAATAAACATAATAATAAATATAAATATACATAATACGAATATTAAAAAAAATTGATTTATAATCAGTAGTATTTAATAATTTTAAAGTTAAATATGAGCGATTGACTTAGTATAAAAATGTGTAGACGATTATTGGTATTATTATTTCTCTTTGTAAATATTTAATGCGATTCCATTATTAATAAATATATTTTTATATTCAATTGGTGGTAGCATAAACGATTTAAAAATTTTTAAAATATATTTACATAATTAATACACACTAAAATGTAAGATAAATTTTATTGAAAAGTACTTAAATAAATATGTGTTTTTCATACTAATCAAATTAAAGTATGAATAAAAATATAAACTTGATTTGGCTAAAGTTTCAAAAAAAATAATCAAAAATATATGAAATAGAAAAATTATAAGAACTACAAAAACGTTTAAACGTATAATGAGTATATAGATAATTAGTCGAAAACAGCTAATACATTAAAAATAACATCTATAATTAGCTATTACTCTTGATTGCGATCGTCACTTGGTTATCACACAAAATAGAGACTTTATTATACCATGTTTTACAGTGTTTCAAACGTGATAAATGCGATGATAGAAAACCAATCGTACAACAAATAACATCAATATTAAAAATCACATTAAACTTTCAGTTACAAGTCAAGAAATTTTTTTTTTAGCGCGTACCGATTTAACTGTTAAAACATGTCGTCTTTAATTAATACTTTCGAATTAGGTGAAAAACACACTTGGACTACATTGTATTATCATCGCGATAAACATAGCACGTGACACTTATCAATTAAATATTTCTAGAAAATCTATTAAGTCGTAATTTCGTCATACGTGTTTACTTACTTTTCACTATAGATCTTACACTTTATGATAGAGTAAATATTAACACGAGCTCGGCAAATAAATTAGTCGAGTTCGAACGACGATATTTTAACGAAACGACGATTGCTAAAGCGAAAATACCGACTGACACATTTCGTATACTGCGACGACGAAACGGCGAACGATTTTGTCATTTTAATGAATAACAATCGATTTTTACAAACGGGTAAAACGGAAACGCGTACCTTTATAACGTCGTACAAACGGACCACAGATACATCACACCGCTGCAATAAGCGTCGCGCGTATATCGGTACGTACGGCGAAGAGTCGATTTTCTACTGGATTTTCCAGGGTTGCAGGCCTCAAGCTTTTCAGACCACGTCGTACGCGCTGCCAGTCACGTGGGACAGCGGCGCATTCTATTGGATCGCGTTCGCGGGCTCAAGGGTAAAGCGTCCGAAATTATTCTCGACCTCTTCCCGGTCATCTATCCTGTCTTTCCTCTGCGAACCATGTTGCAAAATAATCTTCGATCAGGTATTACGCGGTATGTCGTACAAAGTGTTAGTCGATAAGTCTATATACGGTTGTACGGCGTATACGAAATATTATAATATCAACACGCACTATATGCACACGCGCACACATGACATATAAAATGTAATCACTACAAACACAATAATAATATTATCTAAATTTCGTAATCATTTGCTCGTACGTTTTTTTAATTTTTTTTTTTTTTCCCGTTCATAAATTAGCTAGTTTGTTATAGTTTCCGAAATGATAAATTCGTTGAGGTATATCATATTATTATTTATATCTTAGTCTCGAACTATACGGGATGATCTGTTTAACGTAACACACTCTCGTCATTCCAGAAAACACTAGCGTTTTTGAAAATATTTATTTTACTATTTTTTATCGTCGTGGTTTTCTTTTTCTTTTCGACTTTTTACTCTTTTGAATAACTGCATACGTTTTTAATTTCACAGTCCAAAGCAAAATATTATCCAGAATATTTTTTATCTGTAAAAATACAATTTCGGACAATTAGTTTATAAGTTACAGGTATTTTAAGACATGCGGAGTATTGGACCAATATTTTGCAAAGTACCCATGTACCACTTGACTCATCTAAATTAAAACGTATAATATAACTAACAAACTACTTATCATTCGATTTTTATACATCAAAGTACTTGAAAAATTATCTTACTTCAGATTATGGGATTAAAAATGTATATGCATTCGTTCAAAAGAATAAAAAATTATAATGAAGCAAAATAGTAAACATGTATTTTTTTTTTAGAAAAGTAATATTTTCAAATGACATAAAACTATGTAAAATAAGCATTTTTAAAAACTTTAATAGTTTTCGAAATAATGAGTAGCTTATATTAAATGGATCACCCGGTATTTGTCCCCTTGGCAACTTGCAGAGGATTTGTCGCTATATATACATACATACACACATACACACACACATACAAACATATAATTGTACAAAATGTTCCATTTCTGAATTAGCCACTCAAATATCCGTAATCACTTTTCATAAAATGTATAATATCGAATATAAAATTAACAAATAACGTTTTTGTAGAAACGAGCTTTGAAAGTTACAATGGTCAAAATAGTGAGCCACAACTTTTGATGGATGCCCATTGCTTTTTATTTTACTATGCTTATAGAAACATAGTTAAATGAATCGCTCTGTATATGTGTCGACGTGTTCGTATAAATCGTTTCCAACCAATTAGGTAACGACGTTCAATACATTTACATCCGTTTTTTTTCAATTATTGTGGAATCCGAACAATTTTTTTTCCTCGTTGATTACCTACCCACAATATTTTTTATATTATGTATTGATAATAATTGTAGTCTAAAGTTTTAGTTATAAATCTGAAATTTAAATTCTGATATAATATATTTATAAAAACGTTTAAACGACAAATGTAATGTGTACTTAAATATTTCAATAAGTACAATAAATAATATGTAAAACGTAGCTTCTTTCAAATTGAAATAAAATATATTAAAATGCAATCAAAATTTAACTTCGTGGAATGTATATAGAAAAATGATTTTTTACGTGAAATTTAAACCGACAGGTATACAGCGTGCTCAAAAGAAAAATCGTTGAAATTTCAATAAGAAATTGTTCGAGTTTCACTCAAAATCGATTTTCATTAATAATCTTGTTCTTTGGTCGATACTATTTTAATAAAAATATATCCAGTAATATTTAACTTCGTGTGATAAATCTGTAGAAACTCCATGTTTTAATTTAACATTGTTTTTTAATTTTAAAGGTCACAAATCCACAATCATATGCTTCCGACAGACTCCCTAAAACAACTAGTCATACAAATTATTCTGAATTGTTTATGACGTTTAATATATTTATATAATTAAATAGGATTATAACTTAATTAAAATTGTGAAATATGTATAACAATAATATTCTAAATATTTAATGTACTATAATTTTTATAGCTGACTAAACAAACTTCACAATAAATAATAAATATGTTATCACACAATTATTCACATATTATTATGTTTCGTTTAATTTTAAATGTTTTATTTTCACACTACAATTAATAAAAATTTAGAGAATTTCCATGAATTTTGATGTAAAAAAACATAATATATAACTATATGCCATTATAAAGTATTACATTTTATATTAGAACAATATTTTTAGTTAAATCTAAAATAGACACGAATAAATTGACATTTTTTTTTTCTTAGTAAAAAAAATTATTAGTTTTACTTACCACTCCCACTCTGATATTTTGGCAAATAATTATAATAACAAATGAGCTCTAGAACATAAGATTATCCTTCAATATTGTATTTTTAGACCAAACCAATAATATTATTGAATAGGTATCTGTATTATCAAACGTCCAGACATGTTGCTGTTTGACATATACATACTATAATAATAGTATATCCCTTACGGTAGACGGTATATGTATTCTATAGTTTTGTATCAATATCCAAACTGTAAACAGGATATGAGGATTAAAATTACATATTCAACATAATACGCACGAAAAGTTTTATTTACAACAACGGTCAAGTTGTATGATACCCTTCAATATTCTACTTTCAAACAAATAGCTTTATAGTTAAGCATCTACCAAAAGTTATAAAAAATATTTAAAAAATACTTACTTAAATGTTTGAAAATTATAAAATAATATTTTATTATTTTATTTCTATTCAGAATCAAAATAATAATATAGACTATATTTAATGTACTAAAATAATATTTATCTAGTGAATAATAAAAAACAGATTAAATACACGAATCTTCACTGGATCAAAACTACAGGGCTCATACTTATTTTTTAATACTCTTTATTACATTTTTAATATTTACTTCTCTGATCATAAATATTTGTAAGTTCAAACTTTTAGATTAACTTTGTGCATTTTTAAGCGGTTCACATAAAATCAAAACATTTTAAATATATCAACAACTATTAAAAATTTAACTTTAAACATTATTATATGCTCTCAACTGGATCATTTTTAACTAATAATTATAAAACCTACTTACAACCTATAATTGATTTAAAAAACATTCTTAAATATTTAAATTTTATCAATAGTCAATGAAAAAAATTCCTTAAATTTTTTTATGTATACGTCTTGTAAATATTCCCGTTATAAAAAAAAAAATGTTAAAAATATTATTATATGATTATATTTTACCTTGGATATATTGAATGATAAAAATGACAAATTAACATCCAAGACAAGTACAATTGAAATAAAACTTTATTTTATTAAGTTCAAATTTTCAAATAAATGCATACTAAATATAAGTTACCAATACAATATGTTATAATATTATTATATCGTCCAATATCTCGAAACGTACATCGTGTAATTCACTGTAATTGTTTAGATTTTTACTTCTATCATATATGTATAAGACATGAAATATATTAGGTATCATATTACCTAATAACGAGTAATTAAATCAATCAACTCAAATATATTATGTTTAGGTATCCGTTGATGATAAATAATAATAAGTCCAGTTTTATTTCAAATAACCAGCTGAAATCAAAAAACATTGAATACAAACATAATTCTCTTCATTCTACTGTATAATATATTAGTTTGCAATATTCAAGTGTTTTTCGAGCCGGTAACGTTTAGAATAATGAAAAATAAAGTTTGAACATTACGTTTTTAATATTTCAAAAAAGTTTCAGTATAAAAAGTAAAACTAAAAACTTTATGTTAGGTTACTGACATATTATAAAATTTAAATGACTCGGAATTATTGTCACGAGAAAGTTTCAAAGAAAAATTGTTTGTTTACATGTTAATAACAATCAAACAACTTCGATTAATAATTACCTTTATCAATATTATACATAATTACTAAAATAGGTAATAGCTATTAGTTAATAATTTTTTAATGTATTTTGTATAGTTTATACTATTTATTTCGATTAAATGATATTACATCAATAATTATTATTGTTATTGTTATATTTACATTATTCACTTTATTTGAGATTTAATATTTTTAACATTTTAAAATGTTGATTTTTATACGTAAGGAGGTACTAGGTACATATTTAATATGCAAGTTTGAAGATATGAAGTCATTTAAAATTTGAATTTGAATTACACTGTAGTATTAATTGCATTATTTCTTATAAAAAACATATTATTAATAAATCATACCTACATATTATTACATCGCATTATGCTTTTAGGTTAAGTGATAGTAATAAGTTTCCATACAAATTTCAAACGCATATATTATTATCTTCAAATACATCAACAAATATAGTTTATTCCTTAAAAATCAAATTAAAGTTTTTAGATCTTTATAATACTTATTAATTTATTATAAATTTAAATCCTAAAGTCAGGACAACATTTTTCAAAATTGTTCAACACTTTATTTTATATTTATGTTTTTAAGAATATTATACAGGCTCCTCCTCTCTTCTTAGACGTTTACAAGTGTGTGCTCCAAAATTATTTTCCAGTACTTTTGGTAGGGTTGTAAAATATTGAGAATATTAAACGAAATTTGTGAGTTTTCGAATGTATTTTCGTTTGTTCAGTGCGGTTTTTGGCGACACCACTGCCAGTAAATCATATCAGTCATCTCTATTGGCGACCGCCCAACGTTTAAATTTGTATTTTGAATGAGCTGAGTTAGTAATACTATATATTTCAAGAGTATTATTATTTATATTATTATTATGGCACATAAATAATAAAAAAAAAAAATGTAGTACACTGTTGAATCGCTGACTTATATACGTTATATGGTCCAAATATTTTCATGAGATTGCTTATTGAAAATATAAAATACACTACGTATAAATATAATTGAAATAGCTACTTATTTAGGATCAGGAAGAGAAGGTAAACTATAATTGGTATTGTAATTATTATTATTAATTCAATTGTAGCTAAGATATTTTTTTGTTACTCTTAAAAATAATTGTAAGTATTAAAGTAAACTATGCAAAAATTAAACACAAAAATTACTGTTGTACAAATTAATCAATGTTAATTTATAAATTTAAATTAACGTTTAATTTTATATAGTTATTTGTTTTATTAAACGAAGTTTTAATTTACATATTTCTTCATACTAATAAACATTAATTAACGATGGGTAATTAACAACACATTTTTAAAAATTAATTACAATCCTACCTCGCACCGTATGCAATTGAAATAAATATAGTAATATAATGTGAATATTATGGATACCCGTACTTACATGAATATGGAGGAACAATAATATATGCGTTCGTGTCCTCTATTAATCGTTCTACGCGTCTTAGAAATGTTGTAAGTACCTACACAAACACAACGTCACTACCTGTGTATTGTAAACTACTATGGATCTTCAGAATGACAATGACTAAACGTTAAGTTAATTCAGACAACCAATAAAACTATCAAAGATCTCACCCTGGCTAAAATTAAATCTACTATAAATATATTCAGTCAATATTTTCTCTATAACACTTTCGAACTTTTTATAAAGCTGCGTCATAACCATGAATTGATTAGAAATATATATATTTTAGATGTCTGCCTAATATTTCGTCATAAAAATAAAAATTGTTAAGCCTTCTATTAAGCTTTTTTACAGCTATGTTATATTTAAAAATTGTCCAAATATTATTTGTTTAAAAATTAATACATTTGTCGACATAAATAAAACTATTATTTTTTTTGTTTTCATTTTTTAATGATAGCAATTAATATGAAAGCTATCAAATATAGATTTTACAATCGTTTCGAAAAATTAAAAACACACACTATTGTGTATATATATTATATGATTTAACTTCAGTAATATTTTTAGAAAAATACTTCTTCAAAAAATGAAAGAAAACTATGTATTTTTTTTATTGTGATATTGACAGGTGATTTGATTTTTAAGGTTTCAAAAAAAAATATATATATATATATTATTTTTTTTGGACTATGAAACTTATAGATTTAGATAGGTTGCAAAATATTTGGCAATAGTTATTCTTTGAAAAAAGTATTTGACAAAGAATCCATACTATTCATCCACTAAAATAGTATTTTTATCTATAAAAAAATAGCATTTTAGTGGAATTGGTTTTTCTTGCCAGTATTATATATACGTGAATATGACTAAGATAATCGAGACGAAATCTTGAAATTGTTAATTCAATTTTTTGTTTATCGTTATTTATTTTAAATATTATAAAATTCTTTGAATAATAATATTAAGCAAACAAAACTCTTTCTATATTTTATTAAAATATAATATTAATACTTAACATTCTGTCGGTCACAATGAAAATGTATAGTTTTTATCATTTATATTAATCACGATGCTTTTTAATGGATAGGCCTAAAGTGATAAGCCGGACAAGCGCAGTACCTAAAATTGGATACAATCTTATAATATGATATGAGTATACAAATATACAATACAATGGACAGCAAAAAATTCCATTATTTTTAGTTAACAAAATATGTGAAGAATATTTTAATTTATCATAATTATAAATTATTATACTCATATACTAATAGACATCTCACTTTAATTAAGTTTAACAATTATTCTAATAAATTTGATTGATTTTATACTCAGTGGAGTTTAAGGTTAGGTTATTTTTTTCAGCACGATTGAATCATTCAATAACAGCGAAATAGATACTTAATTGTAATATGGATTAAATACTATTTCTTATAGACTCATGTTTTATTGATAAAACGGAAATTCTTAAAAATAAAATAAATTACGATGCTATATTGCGTTAATAGTGACCAAGTATATGTTATACTTTATGATTACGCAGTTGCGTCGTAATAAATATTACATGTTTTCTGAAAGTTAATTTTAAATTTATATATTTCATAAATTTACAATCATCAGATATATTCCCGGATAAACGATTTTAAATTTAAAAAAAAGAAGAAAAACTCTCAAAAAAAAGTTTCAAGATGAGAAACACAAGGTTTCTACCTACGTATAATCATTTAACTATAAATATTACCTTAAAAAAACAAATTAAATTGAGAATTCCTTAAATCCCAAATTACTTACATTACATATTATGTATAGTATATACCCTTCGCTTTGACGTATTTTCAATGAACAAATTTTTAAAGATGTTATATTTAAGTCAAATTTAAAAACTAGGATACATGATCATCAGAACGCCCACGACGTAAACAGGTTAACCTGTTGACTATACTCTATGCAATTTGTAAATTGTGTGTTCAAAATGTTTTTTTCTTTTTTTTTAAGCTTTGGCAACTAAAGCCATTAGCTGCGAGAAGTTGTAATAAGTAAGTTCGAGAGTTTTTTTAGGATTATAAAACACGTGTATGTATATGTGTACTCCATAGATTCGTTGCTACAAGAAATCGGGCGGTCACCCATCCGAGAGCTAGCGGTATCGATTGATGCTTGTTCTCAGAGAACACGTTAGTGACTGAAGCCAACCACTGTGCCACATCAGTCCACGTGTACAATATTATACAGGCCATTTATATTAAATATATTTAGTAAGTATTTAAATATATTGTTGTCACTTGTTAGATATAACTATGACATATGAATAAAAATGTATTTTTAAAACACATATTATACAACTAGATGTTTACACAGAATATTAGTCAATTAGAATGACATCAGTCATCACTATCCCTTCTAGAGTAATATAGTTAAACAAAAAAACTAATCATACATATCTAGTTATGTAGTAAACTTGAAATTTTCAAAGTTATATCTATTAATCCACCTACTCATAAAAGCATATCAAAGGTATTAACTACCATCATTTTAGTTAAATACCTTCCATTGTAAATATAATTAATACTAAACTATTACCTAATCATTGGCTAGTGACCATTACCTATGCTTCAGTAGTCACATACCAGCCCTTAATGAAATTAAAGTAGGCCGCCTCCCGATATAACCCCCTCCATCATGCCACTTTAGTACATGATCAATGTATGATTTATAAATAAACGAAAAAACAATAATCATATAATATACATCAAATCAATAAATCCCCATTTTGGAGAGAAAAATTAACTTGTTAATTTGTAATAAATTATTAAATATACAATTTTAAATTATAGTAAGTTTTTTTTCTTTAATGTTTATAATAATACTTATGATTGACTATGGTGATTTATTTTTAGTTGTTATGTTAAAAATAAATAACTAATTTTTTTCTAAAATTACATTATCAAAAAAAAATCAAATTATCATTAGTTTATTGATATTACCATAATGTGTAAACACCGAATTTTATCAGAATTATATCACCATTTTATTTATCCAATATAAGTATGTATATAGAAAAATTAAATTTAAAAATAATTAAGAATCATTATTGGATAGTTGTGATACCTAAAAATCATTGATAATCGTAATGATTAAAAATAATTTATCCTTATAAGTATTTTATAATTATTTAATTTTAACAAATTTAATATTAGTGTGCACTCATACAGTAATATTTGAAGACCAGTCATGTACGCATTTAAGAATGAAAAAAATAATATATTATGTATATAAAATATAAAATTTAAAATGTGAACAAATAAATGTGTTTAATAGTAACATTTTTAGATCTTTTGTTACATTATAAACTATTATATTATAAATATTTGCCATATTCTAAATGTTCTTAGCCCTCTAGCAATAACTTACTAATTAAATACCTAATTTAAAATACCTAACACTAAATAAATTAAATATAATTTGAACAAAATACAATTATTTAATGAGGGTTTTGTTTTTAATTGCCATGGATTTTTCGCTTCTATTAATTGTATTGATAACGTTGACAGCTAATTTGTCTATATTTTTACAGAAAGTTTGTTTTAAAAATGGAGAATTTTATTACACCGAAGCCAGAAATTGTTCATTAATTTCAAGTACTGAGACCTAATCAATTCCATTGAAATCGAAATATTAATTAAAATGAATTAAAATGTTTAACTACCCCCATTATTTAAATGGGAGTAGTTAAACAATGAATTTTTTTAGAATCGTTAAACGACATCATTCAATTATAAAATTAAAAAATCGGTTATTTTAAAATTTTAAAAAACACATACAATTTTATGTGAAACTGAAAGAAAAGAAAACAATTTACCAAATCATCTTCCTGAAATTTTAGAACCTCAATCTGAAAAAAAACGAACAAAAAATGTATTTTTTTTTTTTTTAATTCAAAGAAAACTAATTTCTATGCTATGCTATGCATACTGTGCATAATAAGAAAATATTATGACAGATAATATATTGTACAGAATTTTTTTTTACGTGATTGATATTAAGAAGGAAGCCATCCAGTAATGAAATCCACAAAAATATTTTTATAAATAAACAGAACAATTTTAATATATAATAATCAAGAAATAAAAATTGTGAAGAAAATAATAAAATTAAAAAAATAAATAAAAATGTTAACTTAACATATTACACTTATTATATAGCTAATGAACTTTGATGTTGAAGCGTGATAATCAATAAAAAAATAAAAATGCATTTATTTTGATCATTCGTGTATGTATTCTCAGTAATAAATAATATTTACATTTCTACTAATCTACCTGTCTTCTATAAAATTGTTAAACAATATTAATTCTTACCACATTCCATTTGAATTACATATTATTATTGTATACATAATTATGAATCTACTGCACAAATAGTATTTCAAAATGCAATACACTACCAGAGAATCTAAATAGAAGTTTATAGGTTAAATTTTAGGTTAAATTTTTAGGTTATTACATACTATATTATAAAATTGAAATCTTGGAACGAAAGAAAAAAAATATTTATGATTTATGATTTTTGAAATTCAATGGAATTTTTTTTTTTGCATTTTTGCATATAAGAGAATATTTATTATATTTTATTATAACTTGACTAAGCTTTAAATAAAACAAATAATTGATAATTAAAACCGATTTTTCATTAAATGAATAACGTTTGAAGTATTTTAATAAAATACGCGATTAAGATAAAGAGAACGACTTTAAGCGGGTATCTCAGCGTCGTTATAGTAGTATATACTATTTTTATTATAAATATTAAAGCAATAATAAATTATAATCTGTTAAATTAATGCATTTTACCATCGTTCGAATTTTAAACATACAATTAGTTGGTCCCAACCAAAATTATATTTTACTTTAATCGACCGATATTCGGTGATGATCCAAAAATTACTCAATCCTCAATTTCCCGTCTATTGTGAGAATACACAATAGTGTGAATTAGATAAAATATTTGAATATTAAAATTATTTATTAAAATTTAACCCTAATTATTCAAGAAAATAGTATTACAATAATTATAATGACTCAATCCAAACATTACAACGGATGGTTTGTAATGTTTGTTAAAAAATAACACTGCAGTAGAAATCGCTTATAATGATACTGATTAGTGGTTGCAGTACTATATCACTCATATCAGATATAATTATCAAAAATTAAAAGTCCCGACAAAATTCTTATATTTTTTATATTACTATATTAGTTTCTACAGACTATTATTCTACAGGATATAATGACCAATATTTTAAAGGTGTCATATTATCAAATATTTATGATGAAAGTTAATTTCAAGATACAACAAAATTAATGTATAAATATTACGCCTTTACTAATTATTTTAATTTAAAAACAAATGTGTTACCTTCCACACCCTATCGTCATTTATAATAATAAATTTGTTATCTTTAAATAATATTACAGCCAGAAAATGTTTTGAATCAATTAGCCTAAACAAGAAAATATGTTTGCTGTAAATAAATAGTAAATATTATAATTATGTTTATAATATTATTTGGTTTTTTATGTATAATTAAATGAACAAACAAAAAATAAATACATTTCATATTAGAGTGTTTATAATATATATTTATCGTATACACACAACTGAACTCAGTTTTTGAATAGCATAATTGAGCAACAAACCTAACAAAAACTGTACAAAACAGTTTAATTTATAAACTCCTTCTCCCTTACATAATCCAGGCTATGCAAAGCTCATTATACGCTTTTTTCCACAGATATTTCACGTAAATGCTCACTGTGAATTTGAAGAGCTTGTGGAGAAGTAATTATATTTATGGTCAGAACATAATAACATTATAATTCATAAAGCATACAGACCTATTGTAGGCATACTGTATATCCAGCCGATTTAAAACTTCAAAGGTTGAAAGGTCCTTGAATATCATTATAGTTGGTTATATGAAAAAACATATTTGTAAAATCACATGTTTTCACTAAAAGTTTTCGATTTCGCGTATAGTTAGAGTTATTGTAAAAATAAATTTAGCCAAAATCAACTCGTTTTATTGTAAATAATGTAATACGTGTTAATATATAAAACCCAATCAGATTTATTGTTCATGTCATAAAACGTTCTTCAAATTTAACTTAAATTCAATTTAATCATGGGTAAATAGAATGCATATAAAATCTTATATGTAAGCTAATTGTATAAATATAAAACTAAAACTTATCTGTCTTAGTATTTAACGATCTATATGTATAGACATGTCATCTATGTTAAAAATTTTAAGAATCAAAAAGTTATAGATTGCACATATATAATAGCATTATTTATTTTTAATTTTAATTTTAATACCCAAGATTTCAAAATATAATACAATATTCCTCATAAGTTTTTTTTTAACGAAATTAAAGAAAAAAAATATAGAGTATAGCCACATAAATTCTTAAAAAACGTTTTATAAATTCAAGTTTTGACGGCATAGGAAATTCAAAGCATAATTTTTATTTATCCTCGAACTATTTTTTTTTTTTAATTAGTACTAATAATTATTCACAAAATGTTAACTATAAATATTTGAAATATTCCATTATTGTTTAAATTATTATTTTTTATACATAATGAAATTTTCAAAATATTTAGAGTATTTTTTATCTATGTACAAACATTTTAAATATACAAAAATTGTGTTTCTTGTTCGAAAATTTTAAACATTCAAACAAGTTTCCTCATTAGTTATAATTAAAAATATTTTATATACAAAAAGTATACATAAAAATTTTTAAAGAATCAAATTTTGACAAAATTCTTGAAAAATTTATAAAATTTTCAATTATTGGAATATCATTTGAAATCATAATACGAAATTCTTCATAAATTTCTTTTAAATTTCCTAATAAAAATAAAAAGGTAAACATACATTTATTCATAGACATTTTAGGTTTAAATTTTAACAAAATTTCGATTTAAAATATTTTTTCCATAATAATTTTAGTTATTATGCTTTAAACTTTTCACCTATTATTAATTTCTATACACGATGCAATTTTGAATAATTTCAAACTATTTATACTATGAGCCGATTTACACCGTTGTCAGTTCTACGTAGTATTGGTAATAATATTATAATTTATACGATGTTTTCGCAAAAATAAATTTAGCAACCGCATAACTAATATAAGAATAAGTTATTAATAAAAAATATAAAATATCCTTATAAATAGAAGCTGACACACCATCTCCAATCAGAATTGATTTTTTTTTTTTTTTTTGAACGACTTATCTTTGAATTCAAATTTAACACATCTTTTTTAATGATACACACCTACTTAATAACGATGAGACACTCTCAACCCCTACAATAAAGCAGAGCGACTTCCCTGGTATTTTTATGTAACTATATCGGATAAATGTTAAAAACATTTTTCATCAATTTTTTTCAAGCTTTTTAAATGCATTTTTTATTTCGTACAATCATTATTGTCTATAGGTATAAGTACCGGATCAAATGACAAGTTTTGGCTACTCAGCACAACATATTTTATCGATTAAAGATATACTTCTGTTTATATAATAGCCAAATCATATAAAACAATAAATAATCGACAACCCAAAAAAAAAAAACCAATTTATTTTCAATGTAATAAATTATCACGATTTAGTACCGCTGAGGTTGTGTGTGTTGGTTTATGATAGTATGTTAATGTGCATATTAGTCAGATTATCTTAAACCTTATTATTTTTATAGCCTGATCATTATTATTTTTTTTTTTAATACGATTCTTGATGATCGGTAATCAGATACCTACTAAAATATTACAAATGTATAAAATATATAATAATCAAAATCTATAGTTTTTAACATTTATCCTTTCAATATTTACATACGTATTTGTGGATAGTCCAAGCTTTTAATTAATTGATAATAATAACAATATTTTTTTTTAAAAGAATACTATTTTTTCTTGATTTTTTAAAACAACCTAATATATCTGTCAGTGATCAAATATTTTATTTGTATTGAAAGCAAACCATCATAACAAAGACGTAAACGTCACGACACAATTAGTGTTCAACGACATCGATGGTTTATCAAAAAATTATTATCGTAGTGACCTCGATAATCGTGATTATAAATAATTTTATAAAACCTTTAGTTTTTATATATACGACACTTTTATTGGCATTATTCGTGGCCACATTCATTTTTTTCCAAAATCCATTAAATTTTTGTTTTTTTTCTCTCCATAGGTACCGTTTACCGACAAAATTGATTAGGAAACAATACACTTTCGTTTTAATATTATACCTTTTTTGTTTTATAAACCTGCATCTTATCATTTATTTATTTTTACTTTAATTTTGACATCATTCAAAAATATTATAATATTAAATTTAAACAGAATTAGACACTTTCACTTAGATAGTATGTATTGGTAATACGCGTTACATTTTTTTTTAAATTAGATAATGTAATTTATTTGAGTACCTTTACATATTTTTTTATTGCTAACTATTCTATTAAGTGTTTAAAAAGATGATTTATTTTACTTACTTGATAAAATTAATGATCGAATGATTGATAATGTTAAATATATTTCAAATATATGTTTGAGGTTTTCATTATTGCCCTGCTAACAAAAAAATACTATTGAATATCATTAAGAGAACGTATTATATACGCGCATACGTGTAATTCCGTCTAATACTGGTGTATAAACACAGCAAATATAACTTTAAAAAATGTATTATACATTGTTTTTTTTCCAAATTGAAATGAATTAACTTATTGTCAAATTTAAAAAAGAAAAAGAAAATTGTGTAAATAAACTTGTAGGTTAGATTTTGATATTTTAATGTTTAAAAAGTTATGAAAATTTTAAAATTTATGAAATTCTTATAATTTTCATTAAAATAAAAATATATTGTATTAAATGTAAGATTTTCAAAACTTTTCTTAATAATTTGGTATAAACAAAAATAATCCATATGTAAAACAAGTAATAATTAAAAAACAGATAAATGTAAATACTTGAAATTTTCACCAGTTTATATTAACATTTTCTATACTTTCAAAACATTTTAAAACTTTATGAAATTTTTGATTGTTTTTCAGAAATTGTCAATTAAAAAAAATTTACCTAGTCCAAAAGCTTAAAGAATTTAATACAAACTTCCTCATAATATGAAAAATATATGTAATATAATATAAATATGTAATTTATTCTAAAACTAAAAAATAAATATACTTTTTTTTTATCGGTAATATAATACCAAGTGAAAATAAAAATCATAAAAATGCCAAGATAAATTTAATAATCAAGTTTATAAATTTATAATAATAATATAATCATTACGTACTTCCATTTCCCATAAATATATCACAACTATATTTACCTTTACAGTACTTTGATGAAGTAGTTAATAATAATAACTAGGTAGTTAGAACATTGTTGGTGTACACCTAAAACTTTTGAAAGCAATAACTTCATCAATTTCATTGAAAGATGTTATTAAACCATGAAAAGTTTATGCTTTTATAATATTATAATCAAACTTTTTTTCAAGTTTAAATTTAAATATGTGGAAATACGCAAAATAAAAATTAATTTATTGAAAAAATAACTATACAAAATGTAATTGTTTATGAATTTATCAATAGAATTGATTATACTGGTTAATTTGGACAATAATAATTGATGAATTTAATTTTTGAACAATTTATTTTAATACCTACAATCATCTTTTTCTGTAAAAAAAAATATATTTTAGCAACAATAGGATGACTATCAAAAGTAGCTTACTCCCCCGCCACCACCACTAAATAATAATTATATATCTATTCCGATTATTATATTCATTTACAGTGTATTTTTATTCATTCATAGTCAATTTTTTTAAAGTCTTCATTCGATTATTGGTGATAAAAAAATTAATGGTTAAATAAATTACTTTAATAGTAATATATGATATATACTTTTAAATATAGGTTGAAAATTAAATTATCAAATCGGTCTTCACACACGAAAAACATACAATGATATTATATTGAACTCAAATTTAACACAATATGCATTATGTCAACTTATAAGATGGACAAACTCGATACCTACTGTATATAAAATTACTAAGTAGTTAATATTACTTATTTATTACTTAGTTTATTTATACCTACTTTTTTCATATTTTACCTTTAAATATGATAAATATCAGTTCATTCTAAAACAATAGAGTAAATTTCAATTTAAAATTTGTATAAGCTACTTGTTAAATCAGAGTATAATTTTCAAAGTTTTTAAATAAAGTAAAAAGACTAACTTCACAGGCTCATTCAAATTGATTCTTTTCTGAACGTAAAATTTTTCATTATATCAGTCAGTATAAGACTTGAACAACACTTCATATAACGTGCTCTTTTAACTAAAAAATAAAAAGTGTAAGACGTAAGTACGAGTAGTAACTATGTTCGATAATACAGTAATATTCTTATTGAACTCAAAATCAAATTTAAAAAATAATCAAATGAAAAAAAAAAAAAAGAGAGATACTGGTAAAAAACGGAATAACGCTGTTTATCGAATTTGGAAGAAAAGTGGTACACAATCATATTGGTACTCGGTCACGGATTTTATTAAAATTATTTTAATAATTCGTAAAAGATCACATTTTCAAATATAGCCTTAGCTTAATCCAATACAGTACAATACATTCTCGCCGGAGTATTCACATGTTCGTATTATTAATTTTTTTTTCCGGTTACCTACTACTCAACAAAACACCGCAGACAGAATAATATTATAACAATTAACAATGACGCATTATTAAATTGTTGTGATGTTATGCGTTATACAGTATATACATACAACTGTTGAACTGTATATATTCGCACGCGTAGACGTACAACAACACAATAATACACGGTTTTCATAATTTGTTTATTAAAATTTAAAACACATTACCTGTGTGTGTTGTGTAAACCGTTGTGATTTTTCGATTTATCAAAGGTCACGTAATGGTCGGACGATAAGGAAATAGATGGGTATTGATGGGATATAATATTGTGTTTATACATCAGCCAGTATGTACTCTTCCGTTTCAGAACACTGTTGATATTATGCTCCCGTCCTACAACTCGTACCCGATCGCTGCACAACGTGACCACTCATAATACTATGTGATTTGGCCAGAGAAACACCGCACTTTCGTATCAAAAATGAGTAAGTACTAAGTATCATAGTAATGATTGTAATTTGTAATAATAATAATAATAATAATAATGCCCACCCGGTTTAGTGTGACCGTCGGCGTCAACACATAGTAATCCGGCTGTAATTACTTTAATATTTTTGTTGTTATAACTATATATTAGATATCGGGTTGTTTGTTTAACAGGTCTCGAATTCAGCCAAGAACATGGCCATCACCATCACCGGAGTTGTATATTTACGTGGATATCCTTTGTGCTGGCCGTCATTTACACGCCAGTGTATTGCATATGTTACCTAAGTAAGTCAAATAGTGTACATTATTCGTGATGATATGCATGTGCAATCAACAATAATAAATTATTTATAATAATAAATGGTTTAATACGTGCATTAATTATGTTACTGACCCGAAGATCGAATTTAACTGTTTAATGCTGTATTTCGTAAGAATTCCGTTTCATCATTTTTTTTTTTTCAATTAAAATATATCTGTTCTTGTCCGATTATTTTATCTAAGAATTTTAAAAATAAAATGGTCCGTGTTTATGAAATAAACCGGACAATTTTAATTACAATTATAATAGTAATATTGTTTATTTTTAACCAACTGAAAACAAACATTTTAAAATAAAATAAAATTGTTATTTTAAAAATACATTATAAGTTATAACTTATGACAAATTTCTAAATACAACATTTTATCGATCTGTTCATTTACAATAAGTATAATATTGAGTACTTACCCATGTCTTAAATATTGTTATTGTTATATAAAATAATATTATGCTTATTGCACATAAACAAATCGATTAAAACGATTATAATAAAAATATAATATATGAATACGACTGCGATGTGTTATGTCAATTATTACAACTGATTTTTCATACACTTAATATGATCTTCCTAAACATCATTTTTCACATGTATCATACTATTTGTTGTACTTACGCTATAAATCTCAACACTCAATAGTATTCATTTTTATAAATTAAATATTGTCAGATTGTAAAAAATAAAAATCTAATAAAACGATGCAAAGGCAAGAAATGTTTTTCTCAGAGTGTAAATGGGCCGTATTAATGTTCAGATCAGTCGAATATATTACCAAACATTTTATATAATTTTTCAAAAACAATCAATTCATTCTTATCTAATTAATAAATTGCAATAGTATAGGTACCAAACAATGTATAATAATCAGCCCATATCAATTTTACTCCTATGCATCGTGTCATTTAATTTCAACTCATTTGTATTTTATCACTTAGAATTATGAGGTATGTGTAAGCATAATTTAAACATTAATAATTATTCAAACCATAATTCAAAATAACTATCATATTTTAAATTATAAATACAACCATGTGTACTATAAGTAACTATAAAAATTATTTCTATCAAACGTTTTTATACTTATGTGTATGTGTTACGCAACAGCTAAATTCGCATAAAATAAATAAACAAATGTACTTCGCAATGTTTCGCTAAAATTTTATTTTGAAATAATATTCAGAAACATGCCGTATTTCCATTTTATGAAAAATATTTGATTTTTTTCTAAATTATACGATACTACCGATCTCTTTACATACGCACGCACACATACACACACACACTATAGCCGAACCAATATGAACCGTAATCCCATACATCCGACGTATTGATTGTTGAGAAAGGTAGGAATACAAAATGCTTACTAGAAAACATAAGATATTTAAGATTTGAGTTTCGATAGTGCGAAAGTAATTGAAAACAATGGTTATTACTTATTAGGATTAAGCGAAAAACGTTTTCAACGTGGATTGGAAATGTTTGTACTTCGTATTCTATAAATAATATTAAAGTTGAAATGTAATACTGTGAAACACGGTTTAACGGATATATCGAAATATTGGACGGTATTTTCGGGGAACAAACTACAAATTGAACTCTCTGAATATCGGACATCTCTGAATCGTGGACAAAATGTTAGCTATCAACAGTGTTTGATGCTTGGATGTTTCGCCGTAGGTACAATAATGTTGTGACACAATCATACAGATATTTCTAATATTCACCAGCCGTAAGCCACTGTAATACATAGATGTGTGCGATGTGACATGTCCGCAATATCGTAATGCGCGCGTACCGTAAAGTATGCATCACCGCGAGAGTTTAGTGCCATAACGCACGGAACCCGGTCGACTATCCCTAAGTCCGAAACCTGTGTATAAACGTAATATTCTGGTCGACGGGCTTAGATGACGTTTATCAAACGCATCTCACGCGCAGTAGATATATGTATGCATAACCGTGTATAGATACGCTTCTGTTCGGTCGAGGGCAAAAACATATGCAATAAGGGGAAAAAAATAAATGTATTATTGCAGTGCCTATTGCTATTTGACGATTCCGTGCCTAAACCCAAATCCCAGCGACAATTGGTTTGCAAGTTTCGGTTTACCGTCTGGCGTTTATTATCTTGTTTGTTTTTTTCTTCAAAACGTAACTGCGTTGTGAATCCCGATATAACTCTGTATGGCGATGACGCGCAACAGAATGTTATTTCATCATTATTATTTATTTCATAAAATAATATGACACGGCGGTTAAAGAAAACAAAACAGTTTTATTTCTTCTTAAAAACGTCAACAATCAAAATAGTTTTTATTATTTACTGACAATATCCTATGTTGACATTTAAACCTATCATAATAAGATAATAATCGAAATGTGTTGTATGTGGCTTAGTGGCTATAACGCAGTACCTATACGCCTTTACGAAAATGTAACTGTTGATTTTCCTCTGTATGTACGTTACAGTCGTAACACACGATAAATTATTAAAAACCCATATGGTTTGGGATTTAACACCTTAAAAACAGCAACAACAACAAACAATCTGTTTCATAATACATAATTAAAAAATATTATTTATTTGTTTTCAGCAACAACTCTTGGTAGATTTGTATTATTACGAATTCTAAAAAAGAAGTATCCAGACTTAGAGTTCATAAAGTCGGTGTCCATTCAGTCTGCAATGGATACACCTAAAAATATAGGATACATTGTGGTATTACTTAAGGTTATTGGAGATTTTGACATTAATCTGATGAAACACACAATTCAGGTGCTTATTTAATTTGATTTTATCCACAACGTTTTTATACAATATAATATATGCTTACATCACACAAACGTAAATTAAAATAACAAATATTATATATTACTTATCTAGTTTATATGTAAGTAAATTCGATTTGCGATTTAAACACTAATTTCTCTGAAATAAATTATAAAATTAAACTTCACAAATTATTATGATAAATAAGAACTAAATATTTTGGAAAATACAGAATTCATGTCAGATTGGTCTATTTTTTAAACTAAATTTATATCTAGGTAGTTAGTTTTACTTCTAAAACTTAAATTAACCGTACTTAAAGTCATATCGAATTAATTATTTTTAATGCGTGTGAGTTAACAAAAGTTTGTTTTAAATTATGATTAAATTAAATGATGTTAATGATATTATGTTAAAGTTACAGATTAAGGTTAAAAAATCTCTATTATTTTTATTTTAATAACAAAAAGATTTATAATTTCCTACTATATATATGTTAAAGATAATCGATTAAAACGAATTTATTTATCATGTATATCTAGAATACGAGTATGGGTATCGTTTTTCAGAAATGTTTGTTTTTTCTATAAAATATTCTTTACTCTAAAGCATTTGTTACACTAAGCAGGTACTAAACCCAAAGCTAAGCTTTAACGAGTTAAAAATTAAAATTGCCTATTTATAACTAAGTCACAAAACAAGTTATCTTTTTTAAAATAACTTCTAACTTAATGAGTTAATATTTGTTTCATGATATGCAGTTAATAATTAGTTTTAATTTGTGTAATATTCATGTCAAGTTAAGTTTTTTTTTTTTTTTTGTTGAACCCCGCATTTCCGCATTTAAAATGAATTTGTTTTGTACAAATTAGTATTTCTCATAAGAAAAAAAGTAAATACTATAAATTGTAGACTGTGCAAGTAAATTTAAGTGCAGTATTAAAGGAATTAAAACAACGTATATAAATACAGCTTAGTATACATTTCAGTAAAAATAATATACAGCCTCGCATTAAATTTAAAATTTCTCAATAATAACACTACCGTGAGTAATTCAGTTTGACGCTTAAAAATATGTTAGTGTCATAACCCTATTTAGTATATTTACTTAAATAATAAATAATTTCTGTTGGTATAAAGTCTATCATTGGATTTCTGTTAATTCTTTTTAAATAATTTAATAATTTTATTTGATTCTTTTTTGTATTAATTTCACTATATATATTTACGTTTTTGTGTTGGCATGTACTTTTATCAAATTTACTTATTAAGCTTTAGCATAAGTTGTAAATATTCAGTTGAAAAAAATGAAGTTGATTGTTCATTAAGTTAAGTTACTTATGTTATTTATTCAACTTGTAACTTTTACGAGTTAAAAAGAAAAAAAATGTAAGGCGTGATACGCCACAACATAAACTTGCGGCGATGGTGGAGTGTGGATTTTATTTAAATATTGTTTAGACAGATATAGTGGAAAAATACGACCGGATAACCGGTCGTCTGTATTATCCGCACCTTCGGTGTTCGCTAACGAAGAAATGGTTGCGGTACGCGTGGATCAAATCACCTAACTTCTCCATCGACAACCACGTGATCGGATTGCCGGAAACCAAAAAAGCAGCATCCGAGGACGACATTATGGTGAGTGCGTATGTATATTAATATTACATATAATATATTATATGTGAGTAATGTTACTTATAAAGAAATATATAATATAATATTGTGTGGCGTTGACAGTTGGGTGTAGTTGAATAGTTGATGCACAAGGCGTATTTGCTAGGGGACGTCTCCCCTCTTTGGGACCTCTTCCCACCAACAAAAAAAAACAAATTAAATCTCAAATAATGTCATTATAAGTGAGTTTATAGGTATAGTTAAATTGTAAATAATATTTTATAATTTTAATCATTGTTGTATCTATCTTAATGACAACGAGGCTGCGAGCTATGATAATTCGTACATACTGAGCGAAACACGTAGTGCGTCAGATTGTACAACGATGTAATTTTTCTTTTATGTGAACTTTTCCTCGAGCAAAAACCGTAGCTTGTCACGACTCACGAGTACAAGTAAATCGATTTTCATATAATGCATACCCGGCAGAATGGTTTCCGGAAATCCGTCGAGTAAATCGAACGCCTTATTTCATATCCTATAATCGGCCGTATTCCGCATCAGTACTAGACGATAAATAAAACTTTGCGCGTTTAAAATATTAAATAACAATAGGTGTTTAATCTCTGTATTATTAAAATTATTATTTATTATTCAATGTCACTAAAGAATTTCGTTATTAATAACTTAACAACATATTAGATATTTTAGGTTAAATTTTGTAAGTCTGAAAATTGTGTCGACATTTTTTTTTAAATAAAATTCATAATCGACCAACAAAATAATATTCAAAAGAAATAATTAATATACTATGTTCAAAAGATGTATAACTATAGTATATCATGAGGTAAAAAAAGTAAAAACAATAATTTGAATAATTATTATGATATGTTTTGCTTTAACAAAATATTTGATATTTAGGTATACAGTAACACCGCAAAAGTATGTTTTGTGTACTAATAGTACACAAAACACAGCGTTACGGTATTACTATGGTTACTTATTGCCATATTTATCAGTAGGTATACCGACTCGAATAAAACATAATATACTTGTCTTATATTAATAATATTTGTTCATAATGATTATCAGTGAGACATACAAACCCAGTGAATGTTTGATATAAAAATATTCAAATCCATGTTAGGTTAATGAAGACAAAGTGAAAATAAAAACTAAATTATGGTACGTGGAAAAAACTTTAAGTCCGACACATGCGTGATACTACAGTATTAGAGTATTACGAATATTAGATAAACTTTTTAAAAAATTGCATTTTCTCACGTTTGAAAGTATAGAAAAAAACATAAGCCTTGGTTATTTTGAAACGTCAAAAATGTAATCGGCAAAAACATAAATATAAGAAATATTTTACAAAAATTAAAAACTAATTTTTCGATGTTTGATCAGATAAAATACCTCGAGTGCTGTGTGTTAACCAAATTAAACAATTTAATATTAAGCACTCTCTGAATCAATATATAATATAATTAAAGTAAAACAAAAGCCGTGAGATCATATCAGACAATTTATTGGCGCTCAAAATCGTGAAACGCGTAATTTAATTACCTTACATATTATAATTGAGCGAGAGCGTGGGTGGTACTGTAGTAAAGATTCTCTAAAAAATCGTATGAAAATTGCAAACTTTTTAGGGTTACGTATCTGCAGAAAATATGAATAAATCGACAAACGGGAAGATAAACATTCAATATTGTTTGTTATAGATACGTATGTTTTTCATGTTTTCACAAGCTATATTTTATAGAATATAATTGGTAGAGTTTTGAATACAATCAGGATTTATATTTTTTTTTTACCGACCAGATTATTTAATCGAAATACTTTTGCATCATTCGATTTACGATTCAGATAACTCACGAATTCATTTAATATGAATGATACCATAAGTAAATAATTATATAAATTAAAAATAAACGGCCGAAAATCCATAAATCATCTTTTTAAAGTGCTTTTTTCTGCTAAAACTACGACGACGATAAAATGTTATTTCAAGATTAATGTTAGATAATTATACATTTAACCAACTTATTTTTTACTCTGAAACGAATAATAATAATAATAATATACAGATGGTATAATTAAGAAATTTCTCGATATTTTGTTAAGTACGCAATATTTAAGGCGACCGTCTAAAAGGGATAAATACAACACATATTGTAGATATGTTGTCTTTATTTCTTGCTCTTGAAACTAATTAGACCAAAAATGAATGATGATTCTATACAATATTATGGTATTTTGCAACAGACCAATAACTATTGCTTAATATAGTACCTACCAATTACCATTTATACGATATAATAATAATAATAATTATTATTATTATTATTATATCGTATAAATAATTATTATTATTATTATTATTATTAAACAACGAAAGTGTGCTATATTCATTCCAATATACGGACACAACACATATATACCTAGCGAATTATATCGGTACATTTTTCTACTGTATAATATTATTATGATTTATTTTTCTTTTTTTTTTTTCATATCGTAGCGATATTTTATCCAGGTCTTATGAGATTTTTTCTAACTTAATCGAGAACATGCACAGTGACATCAAATATTGGTTTACATTTGTACACAACCAGAATATTTTACCGTTAAAGTTAAAAAAAAAATCGCACATCGCCTGTAGATTTATGGTAAAAATATAACACAGACATACTGTGACATACAGAATGATTCACTCTAAGCATGCTCATCCCTATTTTTACCTTTAATAATAAATTTAATCAAATTATTTTATTTTTGAAATTTTTTAGTACATACATGTACGTATTATAAGAACCATATTTCCAAATACTTACATTTTTTATTCCATTTAAGAGCATTGTCCTATGTAGACACAAAATTTTTCCTCGTAGAGAAGCCGATTTTACTGTCAATTATTAAGCTGATAATGTTTTTGAATATCTAAATAAAAATTCAAACGAGTGGTTTTCCATCTTATTAAAATATATATACATACAAAATTAGACATAGTGCTTTAAAATTTTTTTACAAAACCATAAAATAGATGTAGCATTTAATCGATTACTTACAGTTATTGTACTCTGGCAATTTTTACCAATCATAAAATATTCATTAATTAATGCTCATTGTTATGATTTTCAAATGAATATAATATTTTTCAATTCTCATATCATTATGGACCTATTTTTCTTAATAAAAATGGAAAACTACTTATTTAAATTATTTCGATATTGATACATTAACATTTAAAAAAATCATTTAGTACCTAAACAAATTTATAGAAAAATAAGTATTTATCGTGTTAAAAAAAATAGTTGGTGCGGTACATTTTACTCCATAAATCGTACATAAAAAAAATTACGGTTTTTAAATAACTTTTCTTAAACATTCCAAATATAAAATTTTGAATTAATTCATTATTAATGAAAAAATAAGGATGTGTTCGGTGCTCACGCTGTGTATATTTTAAACTTCATACAATCATCATAGAATTTATAAAAATATTAGTAATAATAGTTACATTAAGCTATTATAATATTTTTATAAATAATCGATGATAATAATAATAGTGATTAGTGTATTGTATTATAAAGATATTGTCAAATTAAAACTTTCGCGATCTTTTAAGTTACATTTTATCTGCCAAGATTTCATATTAAATTTTAGTAAACAAAATGTTATGAAAAAAATGCACGAGTATTTAATGATATTTAAAAAAAAAAAAATAGCTATCCCCTTTACACACACATACATCAACTATCAACCATTTCCTAAACAAGTAGCATTTAGTATAAAATATGATTAGGCACCCACATAATATCTAAATAATTATTATTTGTCGGTATGTTATTATACACGGATAGACTAATGAAATAATAATTTGAGGTTTTAATACAAACGCATATAATTGACAACGCTATAAACATAAAAGTCCGATTTTTTGAAACTTTTGCGACTTTGCGGTGGATCGTTACTTTTCATACATTTTACAAATAAATTAATGTATTTCGATAATTACTGCTGAAAATGATATCTATAATTATATTATTTGTATCTATAACGTAGTGTCTTAATGCACTACAATATCAATTACTGCGCAATGAAAAATGAATGGAAATTACGAAATTACCAACACAAAATATGTCTGAATATATATAATATCTACTGCCCACTTTAACGTGAGACAATCATAAATATGAAAACGTTTTTAAATTTATTTTATAAACTTACGAATTGTGAGTGGCCCGTTTTGTAACGATTCTTGTTGCGCTCCTATAAGTGTAGTAGAAGTTAACAAATAATGCATTACATTTTAAACTTCTAGACCACGCGTGATGGAAATCCACGTATAGAGTCGGGTACCTACCTAATAATTATACAATATTGTAATGGGTAATCTTCTGTCACGGCCAACGTTATCAGAAAATTCACAAAAACGACCCTGTAGTCTATAATGATAATAATAATAATGTATAAACGAAAAATAATCATAATATCGATATAACTATGTGACTTACCAACTCAGAAAATCGTACGAAATTATTTCTTGGCAAACCGTTCGTAGTTTTATCGGGTTGTAGATTATAGGCTTTTTTTTATTACTGAACACGTCGTTAGCAGTGACGACTATCCTATGGTCCATGTGTCTATGTGTTGCTTAAGCAATACAAACAAAACTTGGATGGGTGGGTGGGTACCTAAATGGATGGTTGGATAGGTGCTAGGTTATTGATTTATAATACTATGACTTATTAGTGTAATACAATTAAAAAACAAAAACAATAGAAATACAAGTTCTGAAATAAATCATTTTCAGAAGTAAACATTTTCTGTAGATATAATGTTATTTTTATAAATTAAAAACTCAACTACTATAAACTATAATTAAAATAACACATTAACACCTACACTTGCGGACTATTTATATTATTTAGTTTGTAAATGATTTATCTGTAAATCAAAATGGTCAATTATTGATATTCCGGCTGCTTATACCACCTCTTCCAACCTAGGTTGATGAGGTATAGGTCATCAGAAATATTTTCAGAAACACAAATTTATTAAAGGATAGCCGCCACTGATCGTCAATATATAAAATAATAAGCTAGGTACTTACCTATAGGTGTCCATAGACGGCATAAACGATAGAGATAGGTAAGAGAGATACGTATACTATATAGGTACTGTGGATAAGCACTTTAATCCGACGGTTTTTGGATAAAACGCCTATCCACGAACCAGCCATGTATTGCATTCGATTCAAAACGATATTCGTTCCCGAGACAATTACATTATTACGCTTTGTCCCATGTGTTTCCAGCGGACAAAATAAATTACACATTTTCTTCGTCCTATTATTACCAATTAAACTGCAAACCATTTCTAAGTTTTCATGTACACGACATGTTCACACAATCACAGTTATACACCGTGTATAACTGTGTACAACAAACACGATGCCGTTAAATGATCGATAGTCGCAACTACGTGAGTGTGCTAGATACAAGCTTTTCCGCGATTAAACGTGATGTACACGGTACGCGTATATTTATATATTTTATTTTCAGCCGTTCTCGGGTTGATGTACGTTTGTGGCAAGCATATTTAGCTCCGGGAAAGAAGTTCAACTGAAACTTTCAGTGCAAGTATTACCTACCTACGCGTAGGTAGTTTCATTATTGCCATTAACTCGTCCCAAATTAAAAAAAAATGTACGGAGCTAAAGTTGATGAGAAAAAAAACATCTGATGACTATAGATGTCGTTCAAATGCTTTAACATTTTAATTAAATTATTTATTATTAAACACAAAGCACATACATTTAAAACAAAACAAATTGCCGCCATCTCGTTGTTTTATTCACAACACTCATCGTAATGGTAAATAAGTGCAATGATGTACCCTACCTACCGTTGTACCACTTGTACCACTAGGGATACTTCCTTCGCATGGACACTCTGAGTAAACCTATTTTTGTTTTATTTATCTTGATATACCAGTTTGATAGATATACTTAACGAAATATTTTCAAATACATCTACATGATAAATTAGAATTACTTATGTAGGTGTATATTAATTATATATTTATAATATGCAACTACTATACAAGTATACCAATATAGCCCATATTATAATTTATACCAACTAATTTGTTGTCAGTCATCAATCATGATTTTAATTGACGTACTTTTAAGTCATGAGTTTGAGTAGTCGTAGCAAGAATAAATAAATAAGAAAGCCGCTTGATTCCATCAAAAATCATTGTGTACCTATGTGAAATTCTTTTTTTTAATGTTTCAAAATACTTACTATACACACACGTTTCGTTTTTCTGGGATCATAAAATATTATATTTAAGTAGTTAAGTTTCTACCGAAAGCAGTACCTCCACCCCCCCCCCCCAAAAAAAAAAAAAAAATGTCAGGAAAAAAATATTAAACTATTATATCCGACGAAACGGATACTGGGAGTTATTAAATAGTATTCTTTTGAATGTATTTACCAATTTTTTTTAAAATTTTTTAGTTGAAAGTTCATTCTTTTACAATTTAAAAAAATATTTATAGCAATATTTATAATATTATAAAATTATTGAATGATATAAACCCCTCTCCCCTAATAATTACTCTAGATTCGCGCCTAGTTTCTACATGGAGGTATGTACCTATACTAAATTTCTATAAACTATACAAAGCATAAAATATTAGATTACTTGTCTCATACTCCATATTATGTATATCCGTCAATATAGGTATTAAAAAATCGGGTTTTTTTTAAATTTATAAGAGTTCCCATAGGCGAAGCAAATTTTCATATTCAGAAAATACAAATATTTCCGAAAATTTTACTCACTCCTATAAAATTAAAAAATAATTTTTTATCATTATAATATTAATTGTAATACACGATGTATCGCATTTAGTAACTAAATGCTGAAACTGTATCAAATATTATTCACAATAACTCCGCTCCGTTAAAAATCTAAAAGCATCACAAATATTTTTATTGTTTAAGTTTAAGAGGTGTCACCGCATACCATATACATTTATTGGCTCCACCTATGAAACTACCTACCAATATGATTACATACTTCAATACTTTTATTTGTTAATTAAGCGTTACTATGCGCTTTATTATAAATTAAAATTCGATGATAGCTGTCGATAAATACAATTTATTATTAGATAAGATTATTAAGGTATTTTAATTACCAGTAACTGTCTTTAATTTTAATATAACTAATTAAATGGTAAATGATATACAATATTTTCATTTTCATTTATAACGTACCTATCACTTATCAGGAACCGAACTTTGAAGCATGAATTACAATAGATACTTATGTTTTGCTTTTAATGCAATTTAATCGTAAAACCATGATCGCCAACCAGTCTCAATTGACATTAAATCTATGATAAATAAATAACAAATTATTTTAGTTGGATACTAATCATTATAAATCTTTTTTTCAAATTATGAACAGGTTCTGTGCGTGTTACATTTATAGACTAAATAATGTTTTAATATGTGGATAAAAATATACGTTATTAGTTATTATAATTTAACATTTTATACAAATTGCCAATATTAATGATATGAATTTGTATAACAGAAATTAATGTACATCGTATTATACATACCATATACAATTCCTTTAAACGATAGCGTTAAATTTGTAAGTAAAATTGTAATTTATTAATATTTAAATATTTTATATTATTTTTATTTTTTAAACATTTTATACTTGTACAAAACTGTAACATACAGTCAGACAGAACTACAAAAGTGAGAAAACCAAAGTATTTAGCTTCATGTTTATTGAAAACTTTTATTAATTACTTCATAATTTATAAGTCATTGGTTATTAGTGTTATCACGTTCAATTTTAGTTTTATTCTCTCAGATATGTATTAATAAGATTCAATTTTTAAACGGAAAATGGTTAAGTACTAAGTCAAAATTTCGTGAGTAATTTTAAATTTGCATATTTTTTGACAAAAAATTTTAATTTTTATACCGTATAAATTGTGAATGATACATTGTGTAATATGGTATAATATATATTTTTAATATACTTTTTTAATACTCAAAAGTATTATACACGATTTAATACACGTATAAATGTATAATACAAGGTATAAAACGGTAAAATATAAAAAAGAATTCTTTATTTTTACATCACTAACCAATCAATAAACATTATGGAGGGAGGAAGGGACTAAGAGATTTTGCAACCCTGGCTTAGAATAATAAATTGTATAATTACTCTAAGAATGTGTCACACGATGTCCTATAAATTTGATGATTAAATTATGTTGCATATCAATTCGTATTCAAATTTTGCGCCCAATTTTATAATTATAATCATTTTTGATCATCGTAAAAACCTATTCAATTAAAATAAAAAATAAAAAACATTAACTAGAGTAAAATATTGTAGACATAGACAACGTTTTACGATAAGACATATATCAACCACCCGCGTATATCATAATATATTAATGTCTTAAACGACTCACGAGTTCCTCGCATTAGAATGCTTCTACAACACTACAGTCCATTATACAATATACACAATCCATCTAGGTCGATGTTGAAACGGTAGCAAAAAATTAAGCGCCGGGGCTCAAAACTTCTTAACATCTACGTGTGACACATCCGACGTATGATTTATTGACATGAGCTATACATTACAATTTTAGCCGCAAGCTAAAAGCGTTAAAAAAAAAAATACGACATTATTCGCACACCCAATTGTACAACCAATACTCGTTCACGATATTATTTGAGATATAAAACTCGACTGCATAAAACGTTTCGTATGATGCAGAATATAAAAACTTGTATGCTTTTACGATATTTCAAAAAGGTGCCGATGCATACGGTAATGTATGATAACGATTGATATGTATCCCGCTAAAACGTACATAGGTCATAAAATCGTATTTCGTGATCTTTATAAATCGCGATTTTTAAACGTATTATTTCGTCGTTTCATCTTCACTTCTCCTACACGGCATGCGCGAACGGCGATCAACATGCGTTTACACTAATTATACCGAAATTATTGTCATACAGCAACACGTTAACGAAATAATCGCGGATATCATACCGCCCGAACTTCCGCAGTGGCAGATCACCATGATCCCGGCGGACGAAGACACGTTCTACATGCTAGTCCGGATACACCACCTGTACTCGTCCGAGGACGGTGTCGGGCTGAGCGACCTGTTGCTACTGAAACCGGACGACGGTCATCTGAAACACAACGAGAAGTCGTCGTCATCGTCAAACCAGCAGGCGGACGCCGACAGCATCCAGAACATCCTGTCCACCGTATACCAGGCGCCGACCGCGTTGCCCAGACTCGGCGAACACCTGTCGGAGATTTTAGCCAACATGTGGAACGAACTCGTGTCCGAGTACGACCCGCTGGAGAACCCAAAAGTATTCAGGAGCCGGCCGAACGTGTTTATTTTTGGCACCATGATGACGATCGTCATCGCGTCCGCGGCCAAGGACAAGACCACCAAGCGCAACTTTGCGCACAAGCTGAAGAGGGAGACGACGCGCCGCGACATTAAGTTACAGTACATGTGCTCGAGTGTGATCAACACGTTCCACCCAGCCCTGTGGCTTTCTATCGCCTGGTGGCTGTTCGTCAAGTGCGTACTCCGGTTGCCCATCACCATGATTCTGATGATCAAGAACATGTCCTCGTACCTATACTGGATGTCTGTGGTGGTATACTCGGTGTCCGAGCTGCTGTACTTAGCCCGGCTCGTGTACTACGCGCCGAGCACCGTCATCCGGGAACTGGTGTTGCCGTTCTTCGGCGGCCGAGACCGCGGAGCCATGCGGGCGCCGGAGGGCAGTAAATGCGTGTACTGGTCGCAGCCCATCAACCAGGACCTGGTCAACACCATACACGACAACACAGGCGCGGCTACATGCGAGATCCAGCTGTCCATGTTGGCTTCCGTGTTGCAGGAATACTTCACCGACACCGACGTCCGGTTCACCAAGGACGTGATGACCACCACGCGGTTCGTGTCCAAAGCCAACTTGTTCCAGCTTAACAACCGGCACGTGGTCACCAACGGGCTGTTGGCCCTGCCGCTGCCCATGGACACCGAAAACGATCCCATGTACAGCCTGCACGAGATGCAAGAGTGCCTTCAGGAAGCCATCGGCAACCAGACTGCCCTATACATAGCGTCCATGTGGCAGATCGACCACAGCCTTGCAACGTCGTTCCTGCCGTCGCCGGTAGTTAGCTGCGGGCTGCACTTCCTCACAAAAAAGTTCCCGTTGACCGTCACTTACGTCGAGGAACACAAGTCGGACCGCAAGCGACGGATGTTGTTGTGGGGCCAAGAGGTGGACGCCATCTTGTACTGGAGACCGCCGCAGTCCAACGTCTGTGAGTACAATAATATTAAAATATATAAATAGAATCGTAACTTTGTAGTTGTTCCGCCTAAAAAATTTGGATATATATAATATATTGTTATAAACCGTCCTTTTACACTTTTCAGGTATGTCGTTATCGATAATTAACTACGGCGGACATTTGAGATTGGCGGTAATGGCCGACGCGAAAATGACTCCTCCTTGTAAAGACATCGTATCCAAGTACGAAAAAAATATCCCGCATTTCGTTAAAGCAGCTGAGCATTATGCAAAAATCGTCAACACTTCAGATTAGTCTATAGTATTTTTTATACATTTATATTAGGTTTGTTATATAAAATAATGAAAAAATCCATTTTAATGTTTTTATATTAAAAATTAAACTACAAAATTTATAAAATACATACATCGAAATTTAATCAAAATTAATACTAAATAGGACATTATTTTTTTGGTGTAAAGTAATCAGATATTTTACGTTTCACTATTCTTTGTCCTCCATCATGTTCTTCTCTATCTCTTTTGAGAATACTCAACTGCCCTGTTGAAACTGATGATTTTTCAATAGCTGACTGAAAATCTTTTTTGGATTCGTTTAATTGTAGCCAACTGTTTTTCTGTTGCTTAATACACATAGTTCGCTCCTCATCATTATTTAATCTAAATTGATTTACAGGCAAAAACTTAACATCATCTTGGATCTCTTGATTATCTACATACTCAGTGGAACCTGTACTATCAACAAGTTTCAATTTTGATTCTTCTTCTAGCTTTTCTGGAGTTGACTCTATTACGCTTAAACTTGAAGAAAGTCGAGACTCTTTGGAAGGTGACTCGATAAAAGTTGTATTTAAATGACACTCAGATTCATCAGAAGTAGACTTTATAAAGTTTAAGTTTAAAAGGGACTGAGACTCTTCTGAAATTGACTTTGATGGATTTGAACTTGAACAAGGTCTAGGCTCTACATAAGTTGAACTTGAAAAAGAATGGAACTGTTCAGAGGTTTTATCAACTTCAGTATTTGAATTTTTAGAAGCTTGGAGTACTTCAGTGTTGGACTCTACTGCTTTATAATTATTCCTCAAAAATTCATTTTGTAAATTCTGTGAAAATATTCCAGGTTTACATTCATTATTTTCAAATACCTGAAAATGTTAAAATATCATATATTATCTGATAGGTCATAAAATTTTATAAAATATATTTTACGTACCTACCTGTCTGGCTTTATTTGCAATAGCATCATAAATATAATCGTGTACACTAACACATGGCATGGTTTCCAAACAAGCATAGTATTTAATAAGAATCCTAGAAACTTCACCTAAAATTAATGGTATTATTAATATAAAACATATTATAAATAACAAAATATTTGTTCCATTAATAACTCTCAAACTCATAGATGTATTTAAAAATTATAAACTTATTAATAATTAGAATTTTAAAATTATTTTAATTTTAAATTAATTAAAAATTCGAAATAGTCAATTTATAATTCTAATCTTTATGAATCATGTTTAATATTAGTTACACAATATCAAATAGTTAATATAACATAATAACAATTATATTTATTTTTTTTTAATCTTAGGAAAGATTAAGATTTAAGTTAGATACACTATTTAATTCAAAAATTATAGTTAAGTTGGATATGACGTGTGTTTCTAAAATTCCTAGATAGTCACCAATCCAGGAACTAACTACGGAAACATTCGCTTAATACTAGCACTGTCAGGTAATTGTTGTGTCCACTACACCACACTATACCAATAAAATATTATAATATTAAAATTTAATATCATGACTCATGACCAGATAGTAAATGAAAGAAAAACGCAACAGTAGATAATCAGCTTCAATTCAATGAATCAAAATTATTATTAATAAATTAATTGATACTAAGTATTTATAACTAATCAAATTTTATAAATACTGGAAAATAAATTATTATTTTAAATCATCAACCAGGCTCAAGTATAAAAATTATTAATAATTTACAAAATCAAATTTAAAAATAATAAGTAAGGCTCAGATTTTGTAGAAAATGTTTCTTTTAGGGGGAGTGTAATAAAAAGATAATTCTTATATATAAATATGTTTTGAATCGTTCTGATTCCAATGAAGTAAATTTTTTTTTTGCTTTTTCCTGTTTAGTTCTTTTTTTCTTAATATTTACATATTTTTCTTGAAAATCTAATTTATTTCTATGTTTATTATATTTGAACTAAAAATACTATATTATTATTGCTAGAAATCATAAAACCAGTAATAAATGGATGATTGATAAAATAACTATCTTTATTGTGACGAAATTGTATAGTTTTAAAATTATCTAAATTATATCTGCATATTTTTATAGCACGTTCAAATACTCTAATTGATGAAAAATATCAGTCAGTGAGGTAGTGTTCTAAATAATTTCTCTATAATCGTCTTTAGAACCCAATAGGATGAGTTTTAATCAAAGTAACTAAACCAAATATATGGTGGTAATTTTCTTTTTTCAAAATTTAATTCAATGTGTAATTAAAATTCTTTTTTAAGGATTTATTTTGCTACATAATCCAAACCCTAATGAGTAATAAAAGTTATTGACAAAAACAAACACAATGGTACATATTTTGTTTAATATTTAGCGTACAAAATAAAAGATAACTCACCAACTGTAATATTTTGGCTTTTCAAAAATGTATGCATACTATAAATTGAGTCTAGCAGTTTGGTATCACCAAATGTAAAGTAAGCTACATCTCGATTGGCTTGAGCAGCACTCATTAATTGCAACAATGATTTTAGATGACAGTCTCCACGAAAAGCACCACAGCCCCAATTTCCTGTGGCTATTGCAACATTAGAACACTCTGTACCTTGCCCCCATGAAAATCCAGCAAATGACTAAATACAAGGATATTAAAAACAATCATGACCATAATATAAGATATTAATTAATAAATACTTTGTGCAGCTCTCGTCTTAAGTTTTTTGTTTTAAATTGATTTTTAGGATCACTGTAGTACAGTGCATCAATTGCAACAATAGTAGTGTAGCGACGATTATTTTCATCAACAGGAGTAACATCTAAATGAACACCTTTCCACTCAAAAGAATTTGCATATCCACTGTAATCACTAAATCTCTCCACACCTAAAAATTATTTAGTTAATTTAAAAAAATAAGTGTTACATGTTATATGCAGTCTAACCTGTTATAATAATTGCTTCTGTATGTAACATCTTTTCTGAAAATAGCTGAGATAATAATAATTCAGGACAAATTAGAAACCGAATTTCTTCTTGTACACTACCATGTCCAAGAACACCTCCTCCAATAAATCTAAAAAATAAAATTATTTACAACTAATTTAATTTACCTTGTATTTAACATTTTTAAAATCACTCTTACTTATTTGCAAAGTCTACTTGCAGCATTCCATCACCATTATCTTCTATTGTCCCATCAGATGATATATACAAATTTGTCAACTTCTTTGTTGATTGTAACCAATATGGTAAGTCTCCAGATGGCAATCTTCTTCTAGAATAAGTTACAATTCCATTATAAACTGAAAATAAACATTAAATTTATGATCAAATATTATGAGTTTACAATATCTTATTATAACTATTTTTATTAATTTGCTCACCAGAATTAGCACTAGTGACTTTTCTAAAATAACAAATGATGCATTTCAATTTTTCATACAAATAGTGATTGGCTGAAGAAGTTACCATTAATTGAAAAAATCTATTCAAAAAAATAACATACATTATTTAATAAAATAACAGATTTTTATAAATTTATTACCCGTTAAAATTAATGTATGGATATTCTGAATACTCAGACTTTGAATTGCTAACATTTCGGTGTGGAAATGTACATAAGAAAGCATTAGCCAAAAGACAGGCAATTTGCATTTGACTTAATGATATAGAGTGATTATGAGTTTGTTTCAACAAAGGTATTGGTTTAGTTACTAACGTAGGTAATTTCAATGCTAATTTAATGATTTTTGGTAATAAATTATTGAAAAATTCTTGTGTTTCTTCTTCGTTTAAACACTAAATAAACAAAAATGTTAATATTTACTCATATAATAATTAACGTTAATAAAAAAATATTTATATTTTAAACTTCTATTATAAACTAAAAATCAAAGACATTTATTCAATAGTATACTAAAAATGCTAAAATAATAAATAATAATAAAAATTATGATAAAAATGTATAGATTACTTCATCAAAAAATGAATGCAGTAAATAAAACCGCCATTTATCTTTATACTTGGGATTATAAGATATAATAGCTTTTTCTAATTCTTCACTCGACAATATTGGTTTAAGTAAACTATAGGTGATAGTATTCCATCTATTTTTTTTAGAACTCTAAAATATCAGGAACATAATAATTAAATTAAGCTATGTAATAAATTAATAACTAAATAAACACATACCTTATTATTCTGATTTACTAAAAATAAATTATGTTTAGAACATGGCATCTTTACATGATTATCATCCCAGCTATCACAATATTCTTTGGGATAAGGTTCTGGCATATTGTTAGTACCAATTGGAATCTAAAAATAAATTCATTTAGATACACTTAATTTCAACTAATATATTAAACTAGATAGGTACTTTAAATAATAATGTATGCTCCGAACTAGGTATAAGTGGTGGGAACAATTTTTTTCCATAGCTTCTAGTCAGTAAATTCTTATTAGTTCCTTTCCAATTCGTAGTTTCGTCATTTGAATTATTATCTAATTCAGACAAAAATTAATACATTTTTTAATAAAAAATATACTTACATTAATTAATTTGTATGAATATCTGAAAGCAAATCTACAAAATAATATCTGGTAAACCAGAAGAAAAGATATTTTCTATACCTACTTAAAGTATGTTTAAACAAAATTTAAAAAAACAAACTCAAATACAGATAGAAATAGTAAGAAAAAATTTTTTTAAAGATAACTTATTTTTTTTTTTAACTAATCTATATTAATTTTTCATTGTGATATATTAAGATAACTCAAGTAGTGATTCTTCATTATTTGTAGTGAAAAATCAACATGTTTAAGTTTCAGTTTTGCTTTATCACTTCCTACTTTAAGTTTAATGTTATCAGAACTTCCAAACTATTAGATGTTTACAAACTACAAGATTAGAAAATCTATTTTCCAATAATAACCATGTGTAATAGATTATAATTTATAGTTTATAAAAGGCATTTTAAAAATTCATAACATATTAGATAAATACAAAACATTATAATGAGTATAATAAACATTAGGTATTGAGTAATTTGTACGAATACAGATAACAGGACAGAATAACAAAATAGTATATGACATTATAATTTTTATTGATAATAATAATATGAAAGTAACAGTCAAGTTGCAAATAAATGGCATTACAAAAACCATATTATATAATATATAATAGGTATTAAAATATATATATTTTTTTTTAACAAAATTTTGATTAGAAATTATTCTGTAATTCTTTAAAGCAATATCTATATAGAATATTTTTTGAGAGGAAAAGAAAGAGTATGACCAAATAAAATAATTTAAAATATGCAAGTATTCAAAACATAAATTTACTATTTGACTTAATTTAAATTTTAAAATAGGTAATTTTTTTTAATAGAATAAGCATACCTAATCTATGTAATTATGTCACATGCAATCCTATCCTAAACTTAGGCATTATAAATTTCTGTAAAATAACTAAAATAAATAAATGGAGAGAGACCAAAATATAACAAGCGATATAATGGCATTTTAATATAGAATATGACCTTTTATTAAAATAGACAAGTGAAATGGCATTTTTATATATCAGTTGCCAGGATATTTTAAATTTCAATTTACTTGTTTTACATTTTTGTAAACATTAGAACTATTAATGCCTGGTATATAATAAAATGTTCAGATATTCTACATTATATTTATAGTAAAATTATACTAATACTTGTGAAGATGAACATTTAAAATACTATATATTTGGTTTTAACCTAAAAGACTCTATGATTATGAAAAAAAAACATGACATTATCATCTGTAAAAAATGTTGAAAAAAAAATGTTTACCACAGATTAAATAACAAATGTAAGAGATACTAAACAGCTAACAGATAAGTTAAACTTTTGATCTGCCATGAAGATACAGAGAATTTTAGTCCCATCCATTGGAATGTACCTACAAATTATTCTATATCAACAAATCTGATACCTAAGTAATAAGTATTAAACATTTTGTACAGCATTTACATGTTCCAAAATAATTATCACTATCAAATAGTATTCATAAATCTTCTTACCACTTTCCATGATTGAAAACCGTGTGTCCAAAATGAATTAAATGCTTGTCATAATCGTGTTTGTAAATAGAAAAAAAATGAATAAACGTTTACTATTAATTCTTCAGTCACATTTTCGACCTTTCATCCTTAGCATTTAACAACAGTTTTGAAAGGAATAAAAAACGCAGCTATAGAAGTTTAAAAAACTCCAATCAGCGCAATCCATTACTCATAGTCTTTGAAATTATTTATACAAAAATGTCAAAAACTCAAATCATCTTTAACCGACAGTCAGCAATCAAAAATCCATTATTTATTGACGTTTCACAGTGCACTTATACACTACGGCACAACGCTAACACAATAATACGATAATTTGCATTCATTACAGTGGGGCGAACATCTATGACTTTTTATCTATTATGGACACTATCATGTACGCTCAGATAAAAAAAAAACGATTAAATCAGCATTATACCAAACACCAAAGTAGAATTATTGTTCTGAAATGCAGACCATCGGCGTAACCTAATTTTATACTATAAAATTCTTATTTAAGGATTAACCCAGGTCCCAGAGAATACTAAAATATCTGTAAATCTCGACGTAACGAATTTAATAAACACAAATAATCAACACATTTACGCGGGAAAAAATAGTTCTCTGTTATCACTTAACGGAGGTAAAAATATTAAAATAATAAATTCGTGCAAACTGTTGTAATAATTACAATTTACAATTATTATTTATTTTTTATCATTATTAAACAACTATTCTATGAGTAAATGATGTATCCACAATATAGAGAATATAATGTTATACCACTTGTATAAATTCTGGATACCAATCATTACGATATTGAGTAGTACCACCAGGTAGCGCCATAAATGGCGCAAAGGGTGAAGGCCGTTTTTTGTTTTTGTAAATGCATTTTTATGATAAAAAATAATTAATATTATATCTATAGGTGTCCGAGGCTTCTTATTGGGAAGTTTCTTGACAAAGTTTTTTTTTATGATGTTGGGTTGTCAGCCAAGGTTAAAGGTTAAAAAAGGTCCTAAATGGGCTATAGAAGCTAAAAAAAAAAAAAAAAAAATATTATATCTATACAATAATATTAATTACCTGATTTGTTTCACATTTTTGTTGTTTAAAATCTTTTTTACATAGGTATTAATAATAACTCGTAAGTCCGTTACCTATCAAATAAAAATACTATTTTTTAAATTCATTAAGTAATGATATTATATAGATACCTACCTATACAGAGCCACAGAGGTAGTTAAATTATTTTAATTTAGGAAGTTTTATTACATTTTATATCAATTTAAATCATTTTTCTAATATTGTTCGTCGTTGTTGCATTCTCTTTATCATAGTGACATATGTTATACATCCTGGGTTATAAATAAAATGTAATATTTTTAATTAATAAGTTAATATATTCCCCACATCTAAATAATTTATTAGTCTATTCACAAATTAACCAATATCAATATTATTAATTATTTTTAAATATTGGATGTTATAGTATAGTAGACAATAATTGTAATGAATTCAATTTTTTAGAAGAAAAGAGTTATTGCATAGTTAATAAATATAATTCATAATTATATAAAATTACCCAATTGGCAATTCGTACTTTTAAAATCACCAATACTATTATTTTTAATTTTATAACAAAAAAAAAAATATAATCATGTATTTTTTTTCATTGGGAGTACATGTTCTTAGGTCATTTAAGGTTTTATTTACAGTTTATTTCTACGTAATAAATATTTTTAACATTTATTTTAAATACTAGTACTGTTTAAAATAAATAGTATTTTACTTATTCTGTTTTTATGCATAATATATTATATATTAATTAATAAACAAATAAACATTTAAATTTAGTAAAAGGTATACAGAAAAAACGACATAAAAAAACCAAAATAATAGTATAATCATTTATCGATATAATTATAGTATAATCAAAAAAATTGTCTAAAAGTTTACCTATAGACAGTGGTGTATTTACATATTTTCCGCGTGTAGGCCTGTGAAAAACTGTCGCCCTAAATAACTAAAATAATATATTCCACTATCTAAATTATCATTTAACAACCTACTACAAAATATATATTAATTAAGGAAGTATACAAAACAAATTTTATCTAAGTACTAAAAATAATTTCTTAAGAGTTAAACCATTTTTATTAATAATTAATGTCAAAATACATTTTTCAAACTTGTATATGATAATTATTAATAAAGTATATGATATAATTTCATTACCTACAATTCACTCTTTTAAATTTGACTTAAATGACTCCCCTTTTTTCATACTTCATAACTTATAACTTATAAGTATCTGTAACCCTCCCCATATCTTATTCAATTGCTTACTTACAAGCCAAACGATCTACTTTATTTAACTCTCTTAAAAATTAAAATGCTTAATATTTTTCATTTTTTACTTAACATCCATTATACTTTACATACTTAATCTGAATCTGCTATTTAACTTGTTATCACTTATATTAAAGGCTAATTTTATTTTATAAGTAGGCGGTAGTTAACATATTAATTGTATTATTTTTATTTTGTTACTGTTGAGTTATCATAGTAAAGTTGTATTCAATAGTGGCTTTTAAAAAAAAAAAAATTTTAAATGTTATCTATTTATAGGTACCTACTATACTACTATGAATCTGTTTTTTACTGTCTTACAGTATTTATAAAAAGATGTTATTAAATTTTAAGTAACAAAGTTGATATAATATAGCATAAATATAAATTATTATAATATATTTCGTAAAGGGATACAAAGGTAATTCGCTTCCACGTAGTGTACCCCGAGCAACGTCCTAGACGGCTAAATAATTACCACCACCGGCTGCTGTACTATTCTTAGAACCTCACAGCAACCATGAGCAACAACAACTCTAACATCAACACTTCTCAACCAGGAAACAGTCCTTCTGAAGACTATTTGACTCGAGATCTGGGCGCCCAGCTCCGTATCTTTCAACTTAATGTGGGAGGAATTAGCAGTGATAAAAGCAGATATCTCGAAATATTATTAAAAGAACATAAAATAAAAATAGTCCTGTTGTAAGAAACTCACGTTCCAGACAAGCTACAAATGACACGAAAAGCTACAATTTATTGATACAAGCTAATTTCAGCTCTATACCATATAGAAGTTATGGATCTGCCACCTACATTAGAAACGATATAAAAAACCTGAGTCACCTTTTTTCTACATCGACAGACATCGTATATATTCTAGCTATACGTGTCGCTGAGATAACTATCCTCAACATATTATATGATCGTCACCTAACAAAATATGGCCAACTCCTCCAATACCAGTCATGCCACATCAATCAATATATATTGGGGACTTTAACAGCCACCATACCAAAACAAATTATTATAATAATTAAATACTTATACTAATAATATAATAAATGCAATATTTTCAAAAAAAAATGATATCATCCTACTTTAATACTAAAAGGAAAATAAATGACTTTAATAAGTGTATCAAAAAAAAAAATTTCATTTGGTAATATAAACTGATAGACTGTTTCCGCTTAGAATGGTTTTTCGTAAACAATGATATAATATCGTTGCAAAATTCAAACTTAACACACCTTTAATAATAAACCACATAACGTAGGTACAGCAAAGTGGTGCCCAGTACCCACTTATCTACATTCTACTATTTTTAAAATAATGCTTCATAGTTCCAAGACTGTTGTCTATGTAAAATATATCTAAAATATTTTCCCTGCATCATGGGTGTAATCATTAAAATTCAAGAATTTTGCTCATACCTCAAAATAGCGATGACTAATGATCATGATTTAAGATAATACTATCTAAACCGTTTTGATGACTATAAATTTGAAGTTATAACTTTTAACTATCGCTTCACCTTAATAGCCTGGTTTCTTTATTAAAATTCTAAGAAATAAGAATTATCGAGTCGATACGCGTGTAACTACAGAATTTATTGAAAAATATCAACGCAATATTTGTTTAATTTTTTAGACCAACACGCAACAATGTTTGATAAAATCCATTCATAGAAAATCGATTTTTTTTTTTATGAATTTTGAATAATCTTTGAGTAAAAATTTTGTATTACAAAAATTATAGAAAATAATATTGTTGATAGGTAGTTTTAAATTTACCGATTTTATATTTATATAATTTATATAATTTATATTTTATAATTATTGGAGTGTAAAAATAAAATGTTGTAAATTTAAATTGTTTTATGAAAATATTTTAAAAAATCGCTGTCATTCCCCTAAAAATATAATTTTTTAAATTGATGATTTTTACTTTAAGATGGATCAGATGGTGTCTAAAAAATA
This sequence comes from Melanaphis sacchari, assembly GCF_002803265.2. Classification (NCBI taxonomy): domain Eukaryota; kingdom Metazoa; phylum Arthropoda; class Insecta; order Hemiptera; family Aphididae; genus Melanaphis; species Melanaphis sacchari. The sequence goes on along the minus strand of NW_020270400.1, from coordinate 356,812 downwards.
ATATTTTTTCATAAATATATCTACATTAATAATATAAGTTAAATAAAAAGTAATTCGCATTATTGTAGACTGTAGTTATTAGTTATTAATAGTTACTCTTACCAATTGGCTAATGCCTATTATAAATGGTACACAATACACATAACACTTACCTAAGATAACTTAATGTTAACAACAAGTATGTCCAAAGTTTCATTGATATACTCGTCACGTATTTCCCATAAATAAAACTATACTGGTTAAAATGTTAAAATACAAATTTATAATTTTTAACTATTCGTAATCGTGAATCGATCAATGATTATAATTGCAATGAGTTGGCGCGCGCGGGAATTAGGATACTTTCCCAAAAGTACATGGTACCACTGATCGCATGTAGAAAAGATAAGAACGTCACAGAAGGTCATAGAGCAACACTCTATGTATTGGAAGTTCCGGCTTCTGTCAAAGCCGGCCGTCATAATGATAACATAATATCACAGTTTTTAGCAGGTCAATGGTTTATACCTGGCGATAATATTTTAATAACTCCGTCTGTTTTGACATTTTGAGGTTATACCTATACCGCGGTGTTTCATTAAGTGGCCATGACTTATTAAATAATTGTGGACAATAATATTTTGTGAACGCACTCCATGGTTTTTAACGTTTAACGTATTCTGTGTTTCTGCGGTAATTTAGTTTTTGCCGTTTGCTGTTTAGTTTTACACCAGACGTCAAAATTGTTGTGCTATATCATTTTTTACAAACAACTCGCACCCGTTTGTCAAGGACGTACACCAATATGAGTGACGAAGAAGTAGTTCAAATTACCAACCTTTTGGAACGCACGATCTCCACCGACAAAGAAGAATTAAATCAAATACAGAAATTCCTCGAGCATGCAGCGCAGACGAATCTCCCAGGTTTTCTCAAAACTTTATCTAATGTCTTACTTTATTCCGTCAATAACCCGATTGCTCGCATCGCCGCCGGCCTTCAAATCAAAAACCACATTACATCGAAAGATGAAGCAGTTAAAGTTCAGATGAAACAACGTTGGTTGTCTTTCAGTGAACAAGATCGTCTTTTTATTAAAGAAAACATATTCAAAGCACTCGGTACAGAAAGTCGGCCTAGTTCCGCTGCTCAGTGTGTTGCCAATGTTGCTATTATTGAGTTACCATTAAACCTTTGGCCTGGTCTTATTGCCTCGTTAGCAGCAAATGTCACTGACCCAAATTCATCGGATGTTATTAGAGAATCTTCTCTTGAAACTATTGGTTATATATGTGCCGAGACTGATCGCGATGTTTTAAAAGCAGAGTCGAACACAGTTCTGACAGCCATTGTACATGGAATGACCCAACCAAATAGTCATGTTTGTTTGGCTGCTACTACTGCTCTTTATAATTCTTTGGAATTTACAAAAGGAAATTTTGAAAAGAAAAATGAACGTGATTACATAATGGAAGTTGTATGTAAAGCTACTCAATCAACTGAAACTCAAATAAAGGTTGCTGCACTTCAATGTCTTGTTAAAATTGTCTCTTTATATTATGAGTACATGGAACTATATATGACAACACTATTTCCAATTACACTACATGCTATTAAATCAGATTTAGATGATGAAGCACTACAGGGTATTGAATTTTGGTCAAGTATTGCTGAAGAAGAAGCCGAAATTGTGTATGAAAGGCAATGCCAAGAACAACCCAATGATAAAAAACTTATGTTGTATGCTGAAGGTGCATTGGAATTCATTATACCTGTTTTAATGGAAAAACTCACCAAACAAGAAGAAGGTGATGATGATGATGATTGGAATCCATGTAAATCAGCTGGTGTTTGTATAATGTTGCTAGCTACTTGTTGCCAAAGTAATATTGTTCCACATGTAATTCCATTCATAAATGCAAATATCAGTAATCCAGATTGGCGTTATAGAGATGCTTCAGTCATGACACTTGGATCAATTCTTGGTGGTCTAGATCAAATTGCATTAAAAAGCCTATTAGAACCTAACATTCCTGTTCTTATACATTTGATGTATGATTCTAGCGTCGCAGTTCAAGATACATCTGCATGGACATTTGGCCGCATATTTGAGTTTGTACCTGATTTAATCATTAATTCTCCTTGTTTAAATGATGTACTTGGAGTGTTTATCAAAGGTCTTAAATCTGAACCACGTGTTGCTACAAACATTTGCTGGGCTTTTAGCAGTCTTGCTCAAGCCACTGGAGAGGATATGAATGTCTTAACTCCATACTTTGATTACATTGTTCAAGGCTTGCTCGAAACCACTGAAAGAGGTGATGGTATGAGATCAAATTTAAGGTCAGCTGCATATGAAGCTCTTATGGATATGATTAAATGTGCACCAGCTGATTGTTATGAGACTGTTAAAAGTACAACCTTAATTGTACTTAGTCGTTTGAATCAAATAATCAATTTACAATCCATGAATGAGGATTGTTTGGACATGCAAGGGTTGTTGTGTGCAACTTTACAAAGTGTTATAAGAAAAATGAGTGGTGAAGACGTAGAAAAAATTGCTGATGCCATAATGAACGCTCTTTTAGTTATGTTGAGTACTAGCAAAGATAGTGGTTTACAAGAAGATGCATTAATGGCTATAAGTCCTTTAATAGAAAATATTGGAAAAGGATTTAATAAATATATGGAATATTTCAAAACATACTTATTTATTGGCTTGCAGAATAATATGGAATTCCAGGTGTGTTTAGCTGCCATTGGTTTAGTAGGCGATTTGTCACGAGCTCTTCGTGAAGATTTAGCTCCATATTGTGATCAAATTTTCGCTTTACTTTTTGAAACATTAAGCAATAATACTGTTAACCGGAACTTGAAACCACAAATTTTGTCTTCATTTGGAGATATAGCTCTTGGCATTGGTTCAGAATTCAAAAAGTACCTAGAACATGTTTTGAACGCGTTGGTTCAAGTAGCGCAACTTCAATTGGATCCCAATGATGCAGAAATTGTTGATTACTTAAATGAACTTCGTGAAGGTGTATTGGCTGCTTATATTGGTATTGTTCAAGGGCTAAAAGGTGAAGGATATACACCCAATCAAGATGTTTACTTATTAGAAGCACACTTACCATTCATGGTTCGATATATGATATCAATTTGCTCTGATCCTAATGCACATCCAGGAATATTAAAAAGTTGCTGTGGTCTTGTCGGAGACTTGTGCACAGCTTTTGGTGCTAAAGCATGTTCGGTTCTAGACAATGGAGAAGTGCATGAACTTCTATACAAAGGACGTCAATCCTCAGATGTTACTGCCAAAAGTCTAGCCCGTTGGTCTGCGAAAGAACTTCAAAAAATCAAGACCTTTGCAATGTAAAATATATATGATTTTAAACGTGAGGCTCTATTGATCGTTTGTCTTCTCGTATGATTGTCTTTATTTAGTGCCTATATAATTTTTATGGTATAAATGGAACCAAAACGTGTCTGTGATTTTGTATAACTGTATGAGTAAATGTGCTACTCTGTATTCGTATTCCTACTAGTGTACGGATTTTAAAGTTAAGTGAGAAATTTTTTTTTATTTATATTAGTATACATCGATTGAGCTCATTTACTCGGCTCGTATGACTGACTGATTATCAAATAATATTTGTTAAATATTTAACTTGTATATAATATTTGTTTATAATATGAAAAATCTTAAAACTGTTTCTGATTGTCCGTTTTGTTCCGAGTGCGTATTTTTGTATGAATGCAATATTATTTATTTATATATTAGGTATCTTGTATTTGTTTTTATTGCCTGTCCGCCTGTCATTGAGAATAGTGTTTTAACATTCATTAAATAGAATCTTTCATGAATAAAAAAAAAATAAAGAGTTATTATTTATTACTGTAGTCTAAAATAAAGTTTTTTCTTGTATTAATAGTATATTTTTCTCTAACATATTTAATTTATTTTAATTCATCGCTAATAATTTTAAATGTTTTTACTTAAATTGCATTTTTTTTCAATAACAGTTTGGTCGTTTGTTTATTTATTTTATTGTTGATGAACACCAGTTAATTTAGAAAATTGACTACAAAATATACGTTACACTACATGAAAATATATATTATATTAAATTAATTCAAAATGTAAAAAAAAAAAAATGTTTATTTTATTTTTTCTAAACTAATAGTACAAAATAATATAGACAATAGATTATTTTTACTTAATCATCTGTTAGAGATAAAAATGTATGAAAAAATTCTTTGTATTCCTCATACCTATGCACGTGTAAAGAATATATATATTATATAAAATATTATATTATTGTCTCTAATTGTGCATTTGTTTTATACTTTATAATCGTGTTTGAGAAAAAAAATCAAATTCAATAAAACAAACAATAATTGTAATTAAGTTTCAAACCCAAGTATGAGATCTACCTTAGATCAAACATAATTATAGTCTATAATTGTTATTTAACAATCATGAATCGTTTGGTGTTTAATTTATGTGTTGGAATGTACACTCCAACAATACTCGCTATTCACACTAAGTAGTTGAAAGTACCTACTCGATATATTTAATTAATTCTGTATTACTTATTGTTCATGAGCAAATGAGATAAGTCGTAATAATTAATAAGATACAATCGATTTAAAATTATGTTACTAAACAGTAAACTGTTGTACGAATGAGATATTTTTGAGGTCATAGATTTCGAACCACAATAATATTGCGTTTAAACCACTTTAAACTTCAAACCATTGGGCGATACTGCCAACTTTTTATTCAGAGAAAATATTTCTATTTATGAATAACTGATCGAATGACTCGATTAACTTGTACAATCGTACCTACTGTATATTGTAATAGTTCTTTCTCGGTTCAAGAATAAAAAATAAAAATTATGAGTTTAATTAATTTCAGTTTTTAGGCTTGTCGCTTGCAACCAAACAATAGACCTATGAAAGTATAAGCAAATTTATTAATTTTTATTTTATACGCTCGTAACAGTCGCAAGTTGCAGCCAGAACTTTAAACTCACATCAGTGATCAGTCCATCTTCCGTCATTAAACGGTTATTCGCTGAGGCAATGGAGTACCTACGAATTGTTTTTTGTTTGTTTTAATATTTTACTACGGCTGAGATGAGGTGACCTGTTGGCTGTTTAGTATTTAGCAGTTCTATATTGTTCTGTGATATAGCTAACTTTATCTGCGCGCCGACTGGTAAAATGTACATTGGACACACTGGCGTTTAGTCTTTATTGACTTTACGATGCACGTTAAGCGTTAATGATAAAAATGATAAAATGATAATAGGTAAAAAACTAAAATGTTGTTACTTAATACTTATTGAAATATAGTACTGTAGTACTAGACACTAGAACTACTATTAAATAATAATTATTATAGTGGTTTTAGTTAATTATTATTTATTAAATTAAAATTTCCAACAACAACAAAATTATCAGAATCGCTTTTTATTTAAAAAATATTATTGAAAATTATTTAATTTAATTTTCAATTAAATAATATCAATGAATTCTATGGTCTCCTAAATATTTGAATTTTTCATTATTCAATACAAATAATTCTTACATATTTTACATATAGGTATAATAAACAATATGGGTGATATTTTGTTGTCATAAATCTATCAAAAACAATTCATTTTGAGTTTAAAAATTATACCCATCCTACTTAATGCATCTAAGAATATTTTTTTAATATTTAAAATTAAAGGTAATGTATTCAGTTAAAGTGATTGTAGTAAAATGTTTGTGTTAATCTTTAATATTTTAAATTATTAATTTAATAGGATTTGTATAATTGCTGTTTCGAAAATGACTGAGGTCGATTATCGGTATATAGCATTTGAAAATGATCATATGTATTGGAAAACTACCAATAATAGTAATAAAAATTGTCAATTGTTGCAGACCAGCGTTTCTACAGTTAAGTAAGTATTAATAGTAACTATTTAGTATATGCACAACATAGAAAATAACATTTTTCATAGTTGATATAGTATAATATCTATTTTCCCTTAGTTTTACTATAGTTAATTAAGTCTATATTAAAAATGAACTTTATCTATGATATTTCATTGAATTTAAATTCTGAGCAGAGCAATATTATTGATTTTATGTTATAACTTTTTTATTGTATGTGAAGATATTTTTTGAAAATACTTTAATCATTAATTTTGTTAGTGGTTTGAGGTTTCTGTTGGTAAATTTGATTTAATTTGTACTATGGGCAAAATCTCTGTAATTTTCATAATGATTGAGATTAAAAAAATGTTCATAATAATTTGATATCTAAAACTTAATATAATAATATTAAAATAATTGCTTGGTAACCACGGTAATAATAATAATAATTGAGTTACTGATATATTTCCTTACATTTAGATTTCAAATGAGTATACTATAATACTATTTAGTAAAATGAAATGAAAAACTAAATTTAAATGTAACTTACACAAATAAGGAACTAATTAAAATTAAAATAAATATATCCTGACATAAGGACCGATTCCTAAAATACAATAAGACTTTATGTATTATTTTATTATTTTTACACTGTTATTGATAATTGTATGAAATGCAAATTCAATGTTTTTGACAGAAATTTTTACAACTTAATGTATTATTTATAGAAAAATAAATTAATTGTAGCAAAATAAATGTAATATAATATATAGACTGATAGACTGTCTTCGCCTATGACCTGGAAGCATTTTTCATACACAATGATATACCTATCATTGATTTTAAATTGAACACATACTTTATCTAAGGTGTCCCAATCAATGATGAAGTACACTCATATACTCAACAATTTTTCACCAATTTAATAATGTTTCATCTATAGTAAATATTTTAAAATACAAGGTTCTAGTATCTATCTGGCACCTGCTATCATTCTTTAAGTAAAGATATTAAAGTTCAATGAAAGGTTTTATACGTTTTCTTTAAATTCAAAAATAGTCGATTTAATTAAATAATTATATCTAAAAAACTGTATTAGTTATTCAAAAATTAAATCAGGCAACAATCACCAATCTATAATTCATATTCTTTGAATAAGTTTCAATTATTCTATTGATTACTTGAAATGTATTTAAATAATTTAAAAAGTACAAAGTACTTATTATGATTTATTATTATTATTGATATATTTTTTAGACCCGAATACGATTCAGCTGTTTCTTTAGAAACTCAACCGACTAAAAAACAACAAAATAAAATTACACAATGTGAAGACAAATCAGATAAACAAAATTCAAGTGTAATTTTTCTTCATGATACTTTAAATTTTCCAATATCTACAGACTTTAAATTGTAAATATTAATAATTTCTTTTAGCATTAAATTTATTTTTATTAATATATAGGTTATTATTTTCAGATCACAAAATAAATTACCTATTCAAAAAATTGATATCACTAACAATTCAAGTACAATTCCTGTACAATCAAAACTAATAAATACTTCTAATACTGTTCCTACTACACAAACACAATCAAGTGCAAAACTTATTTCATCTCAAATTAATCTTATAAATACAAAGTTACAAAATACGTAAGTAAATTGAAATATTATTTTAAATGTAAAAAACTTATAGTGATGTCCATTTGTATTAAGAAGTTGTGATATCCGCATGTGTTGTCTCCGTCTTACAAATGCATAACATGACAATTTTACGCTCAGCAGATCATGTTTTGCTCCGTTAGATCAAAAATTAGAGTGAATTGGCTTCTTATAAAATTTAAAAGTAAAAAATATTATTAAAACGACCTAATGGGCTTTTACTATATTTGAATTTTGAAGCGAGTTATAAGTATTTAAAATTGTAAATTTTATACATCTTAAAATCACTTATAACTCACTTCAAAATAAATATAAAGCAATACTATATATTACTAGAAGTCACTAACTTTAATTCAATGACAATATCATTAAACTAGAACTCTGGCACAAATATATGATACCATTGTAATAACAGAAATATTTATCACGATATACATCCTCTTAAATAAATAATTTTGACCCTTTTTAAAAACTTTAATAATAACAGTAATGATATTTATTATTTAGCTATATATTTTGGCATTATTAATATAAATTAAAGTCATGTTTTAATTTGTCAGAATTATACTAGTAATTACAGTTCAATGTTACAGATGGTTAAAATTGGTATTTTTAAAATAATTTTAATAGTCTTTAATGAGTGTATTGTTATAATTTATAAACAAACTACCTTGAATAGATCTATTTTAACTTTAAATTTTAATAATTTTTACTGCAATATGTTGAATCATAGCTATATAGTTTATAGTACAAAATAATATTACAAATATTTCTATTTTATGCATAATTACAAGTACAAAAATAACAAAATATATAGTTAATAGTTTATTAAAATTACATTTCAATCTTCTACTTATTTTCCAGAACATCAAAAACACTCTGTGAAACCTCATCCTCATTAATCGTTAAAACCTTTTATTAAACCTATTAAGTCATAAAAATAAAATTGTTTTATGATTATAAAACAAACATATACTATGAATTAGCTACTAATTTATGTCAGCGTCATATGAGTGGAGAAAATATATTTATGTGAAAATGTGGTAACATTTACACTGAACATAAAGATTTGTTGATCACTATTTGACTCATGTTAAATGTAAAAAAACCTAATAATTAAAAAGATAAAGGTAATGTTGAATAATATTTTATTAATGTAAAATATTTAGACTAATATTTGTTATTTTCAGAAAGATCATCAAATGATAATGTAAAGAAAATAAAGATGTTGGTAAAATTGATAATGATAAAATATTTTCAAACAAACTATACAGTTATTAAATTACATTAAATTCAAAAATAAAGTTATTTTTCAGGAGAGTGTATTATGTGTCATTCAGTTTTCCCGATCTTGGGAAACATAAGAACTGTTCACCTCGATGAATTGACTAGAAATAAAGTTAATATTTACCGTTGTACAATTTGTGGTATGAGTTTAATATTAAGCAGCATTCTGGACCCATGAGTTGTCTGCACATAAATCTGCTTGTACTCATACTTGTGAACATTGTCTTAAGTACTTTTTATGTAAGGAAGACTTAGAAACACACATTGAATCTCATTATGGTGACATTATAGTATTTATGTCCATATTGTGATTGGCTTTCTAATTCAAATGGATTAAAGAACTCATCTCATTAATCATATTAGTTCAACAATTCTGAGTACTCAGTTTCAAAACACCAGTTAATGAAATGGAATATAGTCCTACAGACCACCTGAACAATATGATCACTTTTCCTGAATTGAATGAACAAACGAACCGTTGTGACGTTTATATTGAAGAAGTTGATGATAATAGTTATCAAATTAGTTTGTAAGGACAATGAAGATAAAGCATCATCACAAATAAACTTTCTTATTGTGATGGCCATGAAATTGATACAGAACTAAATAAGTTGCATTATTTTTGAAACAAATTTAATTTAGCCATTACTTTGTAATAGATTAACATTCAAAACGTTTTGTTATTAATTCTTGTATTATTTTTAGTTATACCTTCGTAGAAGATAATAAACAGTTATCATCAATGAACAACAAACGCGCATTATTAAATAACAAAGCCGAAATAAGTTATAACAGTATGTAGAATATGCATGAATATTGTAGTTATTCAAGAATTGAAGGCATATGAAGAAAAACATATAATGCTGCTTCTCTTATCAATGGAGATTTGTCATGCTGAGTTAATCGAAAGTCATGTCATGGATAACCATAGAGAAAACACACAAATAATAAACCTCTAAGTATTACATAAAACTCTGCATAGATATTATTGTAGTGTATCACATGTTAATTTTAAATGGGATTATAATATGTTATTAAAAATGCTTTTATAATATACATGATTCTTCTTTTTAGGTGCTCAAAATGTTCTAAATGTTTTACCTATAAACATCGGCTCTAAATAGACACATGATGACCATAATTCTGACCATTGAAAAAGTAGTAAAATGCTCTGTATGTGATAAACATTTTCATTTTAAGGAATATTTAACTCATCAAGTATGTTTATCTAATAAAATATAAATAGACTTATTATTGTATGTTATATATAAAAACAATACATTTATGTGTTTGTATTGTTGCTTATTCAATAATAACGCCATAAGGGTAAACATTATATGTGCCAGTTGTGGCAAAAATTTTTCAACCAATGCTACTGCATGAATAAACACAGTTATGCCATACAGACGAACGACCATTTATGTGCGAACATTGTGGGCAGACTTTCAAATATAAAACTCATTGTGACGTTTAAAAATATGCATCTAAGATCATGAATTAATAGAACCACCAGAAAATTTGAATGTGAACTTTGTAAAAACTATTTAGTACAAAGTATACCGCGACATGCATCTTAAGCGACACAACAGTCAGATGCATCAATGTGATGTATGTTACAAACTATTTGTTAAGCACATATGAAAAGACATATTAAAATAATGCATCGAAATACATAGATGATGAATAATTATTTAGTGTTATTTAAATTATACTTCCTTTTGTTCTATTTTGTTTATAAATATTGGTATAATTTCTCAAATATTAATTAATTTATATTTCATTATATGTAATTATAAATATTTATAATAACAAAATGTCTAGTGTTAAACATAATTGGTCTTAATTATTTATATACTATTCTTTACTATAATCAATTTTCTCATAGTTTATTATGTTTAGAAATGCATAGTTAGTTATATCATTAATCAGTAATACGCTCGAAAATATTTTCTAAAAATAAAATATAAAATATGAAACAAATCTATCAGAAATATCTATAAATTATTATTGTAACCTTAAAAATAAATTGTCTAAATAATTGTCACAATATAAAAAGTTATATGAGGGACAATTACTACTATAAACTACAGAACATTCTGCTTAAATCACCTAAACTGAATATGTGTTACAAGTAGAATCCTATCTATTTTTAAATATTATACAAAATAGGTAATTAAATAACTTAATATGATACGATATTTATTAATTTGTCATGGGCTGGTCATGTATTCCATCGAGAAGAAAATAGTGCAGATAAGAATAATTGAAAACTAGTCTTAAAAATAATAATACGGATATTAAATTTTAATTAAAAATATAATATACATACCACGTAATCTATAAATTATAATATTACTTTTCTTTGTAATTAAATATAGCTATTAAGTAAATAACCACCAATAATTTGATTATCTATATGACTTTATTCCTACAATGTAAGTACCTGACTAACTGACTACGTCTCGACAAAAACTGTAAATAGTAAATACCTACATTCTACGTCCTATTATTTTGCCACTATTTTTAAATAAATAATAAAATGTTTTGGTCATACTTTTCAACAGGCTACCAGGTTTCACCAAACAGCTACA